>NW_017133733.1:0-448 GCF_001652005.2 Ceratina calcarata | reverse complement strand
GTTTTCGTTCCTTTCCTTAACACGTAAACCCAAACATTGTAATGACATGTTGATGATGTTCTCTCAGGTAATTTCAATTGTGTTTTTCTGCTATTATCAATTCTATTCTAAATACAACTTGAGAACGAAAATGAATTAAGAAAATCTAATGAGCTAGCCATGAAATTCTGCAAGAATGTTACCTACATCGATGCGCTTTAAATATGTATTGAAACTTACGTGAAATAATGGCCAATCATTTCCTCGCTGAATAATAAATGCGGTTCAATTGAAATGAACCCGCTTTACTTTATAACAGTGTGCATAATGCTTGCGTCATAAATATTAGAGTTTTTTTTATTCCTGTGTCACGTGTTCTGATGTGAATACTTATCTTTCTTATTTTTAAATTTTCTTGGCTTAATAAATTTACTGATTAAATCATTCAATATTATTACATATTAAATTC
>NW_017133732.1:0-448 GCF_001652005.2 Ceratina calcarata | reverse complement strand
TCGTGCTGTTAAATCATACATTCTATTCTCCTTAATTAAACTTCCATGCTCCTCAATAAGTGTATATTAATGTGATACATCTGTGCGCACTGAAATTTTAAATAGAAAACTTTTGTATTCGTTTCGACTGCCACGAATATAAAAAATGTGTGTAAGTCGATGTGCCTAGATCTTTAGTTTACGTTCAAATTGTTGATATTCATTGAAATACGAAGAAGAGGCGGAAAGAGTAATTAAGGAGCGATGTGTAATCGATCTTGTTCCGGGCGACAACATGTAGCAAACTATTCGGTCTCGTAAATAAATCTCAGAATAATTTTAATTCGCTGATCGCTGTTCTCCATTTAACTTGTAAGGAATTTATGTGAAACGTAATCTATCATTTGCTGGAAGTATTTACAAACTGTAGCTTAGAAGAATACCATTGTTATAAAACTATACATATATG
>NW_017133731.1:0-448 GCF_001652005.2 Ceratina calcarata | reverse complement strand
TTTTAGACAGGAGAAAAACAGTGGCTAGTGTAGGGTGTCGAGCATTCCGTCTTTGATTAAAGTCATTTTTAACATTGGAATGTCACACTAGAAAAGTATAATATAAGAAGGTTTGTCAACTTTTTTATTACGTTTAAAAACTTGGTGTATGTCGTAAGTTTAGATGTAGGAAGAGATTCACAAAACAATTTGTACATAATTATACTTTCCATTAAATTGACATACACTACATTCAGACTAACACACTTCTAATGTTTTTCGTAACACTAAACCAACAGATTGTAAGTTTCTCTTAAAGCAAGTAGTTTGGAGATAGATTCCTTGAAATTTTGAAGAGTGCCAAACAAGAATATTTGATTATTTTCAGTTCAACAAACATTTACCATTAATCGCTAATTTGTAACATTTGTTTTTTTTTTATTTCTTCATGTTTGCTTTTATATAATAA
>NW_017133730.1:0-448 GCF_001652005.2 Ceratina calcarata | reverse complement strand
ACACACACACACATATATATACATATGTACTCAAGTCTGGAGCTTCCGGCGAGCGCAGGTGTGCGGAACACGCGTGAGCGGCCATTCTCGTTACGCGAAAGCAGCTGAGAGACGTTTCCAACACGCTCCTCGTGCGGAAGCGTGAATCCTTTTCACCAATCGCGATTCCGCTATTTCGCACGACCGTACCTTCCACCGTGAAACGTGTTAAGGATAACCGGTGAAAGGGCGTGGCTCTATCGAGGGACAAGTCGCGAGAGGGACAAGGCTTTTGATTATGCACAGGTAAAAGAGTTCCCAGAACCGGTGCCGCCTCGAGCTCTGATAACGACGACCTAACAGCCATGATTGTATGGCTGCAGGAAACATCGTCTCATCTTCCTCTACAATTTTATATAAATTATACTCGTGCGAAATTTAACAAAATTAACCCACGTCCAACGCAATT
>NW_017133729.1:0-448 GCF_001652005.2 Ceratina calcarata | reverse complement strand
GCTTTGGTATAGCGGAATCTCTGACGAACGAGGAGAAATGCTGGAATCAGCGCTGGCAAACACAAACATGCTAATTCTGAACGAACCGGGGCACTCACCTACGTACAGATCACGCTCAGGATCTTCAAATATTGACATTACTATCGCCTCCGAAACAGCAGCCACGAGAATCGTAGATTGGTCGGTGAAGGAAGGCTGGACGACCAGCGACCATAATACAATCGTATACGGACTCCGCAGCTCGATCGTCAGCACACCAGCTCGGACGGGCTGCCAAGCACGCTTCAAGGTGAAGAGGGCCGACTGGAAGAAATTTGCAATAGCTCTGTCAGCCGAAAAGGCGCGGAACCTGCAGTACTCCGAAATCGAGAGTAAAGCAGACGCCGAGGATCTCGCAGATAGGATACAAGAAACAATAATAGCGACGTGCGAGAACACTTTAAAGCGC
>NW_017133728.1:18987-20466 GCF_001652005.2 Ceratina calcarata | reverse complement strand
TTTTTTTACAAATTGATCTTGCTACATTTAATGAAATCATAAAAAAATTAGTGAATCATTATCTGTCACATAGACAAGACATTAAATTTAGTACAAAAGCGACAGAAAAAGTGGAGAACATAATTGATTCAGACTATCTTCCATTTTTACCGTTTATAACAATTATACTAAAGAGTGCAATCAAGATAATAATGCAATCCAGATTAATGAGGCTGAACAAGAGGAAGCGTATGAAGACAGGGCGAAATTATCAAAATCCGTAGCCGGATCATAGCAATTCTCATATTAGATCCTGAGTTCAGTGCGATCACGTGGAAAACCGATTCTCCGGTAGGGACAATTTACGATTCCTCTTTTGTGAAATCGAGCAGCCTAAACGGGACTCCTCGTGAACAATCGTTTACGCTTGACAAAATCTCGCATGACCTAAATTATTTTAAAACCAAGGTGGCTATAATAGCATTATCCGAATAGAATCGTTCTTTAAACGTAAATTACATACGCACAAATTTTCATTTTTAATTTTCTGATAAATGTTGCACCGACACAAGAAAAGTATGGAAGATTGTTATTTGTTTTGCTACGATTGCTATTGATACGACTTTTACGATTTGATTACTTCTATTACTATAAAAATAAAATGGAATGAATAAAGACTTGATTCGTAAATAAGAATGCAGTTCGAGATTATCGGATCTTATTGATTAAAAAATTTTTGTCACGTTTTCCTTAGTCTGGTTTACTATTTCCTCTGTTCAATACCTTCAGACTGGAGCCCATTCTAAAAATCGCGGATTATTGTCCTTCGCTCACGGTGGCGAAGGAGCAGGCGGAAAATTTCAGAAAGTCGGAGAGCGTGGCCTTGTTCGCGTCGTGGCAACGATGGTAAAAGCATACGCGACCACAGCCGACAGCCCCACGGAAATAACAAGAAAAATCCGATGAAGAATCTACTGTTTCGAGCAGAAAATACTCTTGGACACGCTTCCAGACATGCATGGCGTTTACTGCTCCGAATTGTCTCGCCTACGCATTTCTCTTGTGATTACGGACAATTGCACTGAAATTGTTCTGATATCTGTAACCTTCCAACAGCCAATATATAAAAGAAAAATTACAGTGATATTTATCACAGTAAAGTAACAATTTTATTTTTCATTTATCAGTTTGCTTTATAAAAGTTAACGATATTTAAATTGACAATTATTCAATTCTAATTATAAGCGTTATCTCCATAAACAGAATTGTGATATACTATGCAAAAAGTAACTAATGTATACAGGATGTTTTGCCCACCATTTACGAAAATGAATATTTGCAGAATGAATATTTTTTTTAAAGATAATTACACTATATACACAATAATTTATTTATACATATAATTATTCATTTCAATGTCATTAAAGACACCAAGTATTCCGTGTGTGCGATTATAAATGGATAAAAGTACAAACATTGCAATAAATAATTAGCAATAAA
>NW_017133728.1:10973-16797 GCF_001652005.2 Ceratina calcarata | reverse complement strand
AAACATGTATATGATTGAAGAGTATAAGATGCATTTTTTAATACGATAAATAATGTTATGAACGAACAACAATGATTCTGAAAGACCATTAATATACCTGCATTTTCGGTTTATATTGTTTGTATTTATGTCATATGATCTATGTTACATTCCCTACACATTCATATTTCGTCCAAAATTCAATTTCGTTTTCCATTTGCTTTTTTATTAGGAAACAATTGTAATGATTCTGCCTACCGTTTTTCACAATAACCGTTAGGTTTATTGCTTTTTGACCATTGAATGGGACAATCACTGGGAATAGCGTTCGGTTTCACACTTTCACTATGAACATATTTGTTACATCCACCATCGCAATCGAAGCAACGCAGTGATACTATAACATGGTTGTTGACCGTTTCTGTTAGTCCACACACGCTTTCTATCAGTCGATAGCCGACGATTCCATCGCTCGGAGCGTGAATTTTAATTGACGGTTGTATTAACGTTACTCTCGCAAAGCTTCCGATCGTTATTAGTTTCCAAAGGCCGTTCCGATTGTGAACAGGGATTTATTTGCCCGGATAGAAAACCGGATTCACGCGAATTATTCTCGAAGGGTATTCAAACCACTATCTTTCGGTTTTCGCACACAATCGTGATTCTCTGTAATTTTACAACGAATTTCAAAATCAGTTTAATCGGCTATCACAGTTCTTTTGTTCGAATAATTAAATTTACTGGCAGTGAAGCAAAATGTTTTCAAATCAGGATAAGTGAATGCAATTTAAACCAACTGCTCTTGAATTTCATACAATATTTTATCTTACATTATTCACAAGTGTGGTAACTATGAAATAGCAAAAAACAGAGAGACGAATTCGCATATTAATTCTGGTACAGAAACAAAGCAAACAGTACAGATGTTCAAGAAGCAGAACTCGTGAAGATGAGTAGATCACGAACACGCGAGAGAGGATCGCGCAAAGTCTTATTCACTCTTTCCTCAACTGCCGTTGTCCTTAATTCCTTATCAAGCAGCAAGCGGACTGATTAAACAGATTTTGTCCTCTGTCGCGGCTGGTGAACTCCGGCGAGGGAATTAAGTTGAATTACATTTGTAGCAGTGACCCGTGTCGCCTGGAAAATGCCACGGAGGAGTTCACGGCGAGAGAAAAGAAAGAGGAGAAAAAAAAAAAGGAACGGGAGACGCGTCGCAGAGAACGGCGCGAATGAAAAGGGAATCCTCGTCTCGACGAGGATTAATTAAATTGTTTTTAAAGCAGCTCGTTTGGCTCAATGCCCCTATGAATATTAATGCTAATTAATTGAACGCCCGAATCCAGTGAATAAATTTTATGTTAGGCGTGTATTATTTACAAGATATTAAGTATTTAGAAATATTTTATAAGATCTATATTGATATAAATAGTAGCCTTTCTGCTTTATATCTATTTAAATGTGTGATTTGAATTATTAATCAAATGAAAAGCCAAATATATTGATGAAATTGAAATACATTTTATGTCAGAGTAATGTTGTACGAGTGGAAGAAAATTCGAAATAACGTTCATTATTAATTTATATGTTTTGATGCACTGAATTAAAAATTATCAATTCAAATTGAAATTGCATGATTGCTTTGATGAAACTGTAATGATGATAAAAACCTAAATTACCATTAAATATTAACTTGAACACGGCCCATGCAGTATTTGGGTTCTCAGGTTCTTTTTTGTATAGCAATCAAAAAGATGCTCTAAAAACTCATAATTACCAGCAATCGAGATTAAACGGCAGAGCGGAAGAGAGATCGTGATATCTACGGATTTCAACGGTTATCAGCCATTCCTTAATGAGATCTCGTCTTTCAGCGAATATGCTTACTTCCATATCTACGCGATGCATTGAACTCGACCCCGCGAAAATGTACGTACCGCTGACAATTCCGTTGAAATATCCCGCGGAATATCAGCGAACGTGCACGCGCTCTTGTTCCGTCACGCGAATAATACGAAAGTATACCTTCTGGGGAACAGCCTCGGAAACGAGGAGATCGACTCCTCCTCTTGTTCCCTCTCGCGGGGTCGCGTCGCGCTTATGAGATTAAACGTACACTGTGTACCTGTACGTATAATCTTATCCCACCCTTTCCACGATGTTATAGGCGACGGGGCATGCGACTGGATAATATTAGCAAACTCTGTGGGAACTGGTTAAGCGAACGCCTCTCTAGTCGAGTCTTCGGACTAACCTACATGGCCTGCTCCGTGACCGGAATTTCCGTTTGGCTATGATGAAACCGATGATGATTATAAAATCACCTTGGGACCAACCGAAGACGGTTCTCAGTGATACGGGATCGCTTGAATGGTTCTCAGCTCTTCGACTGGGCGGGGAGTAATAGTTTGACGAACGATGAATCCCTTGGGATAGGTCAGAGCAAAATCTTATTCGATATTCTTAGAAAAATTGTTAGAACTCTTTTTTAAACAGACTATTCAAAGACTTGAACATACTCAAAAGTATGTGGACACTTGGTTGACTGTAATAAAATGATCTAAAAGAAATGAGAAAGCTGTTAATGAATTGTATTCAATTTCATGTATTTCAGATTATACTGCCTTGAAACACATTATTAATATTTTATTAAATACCTTATCCGTGATAATAATATATAATTATACATTCTCATCAACATGATTCTACTTGATTTCCAAAAGACAAACCAGAACAGGCTATTAACTTGAATAAATCATAATAATTAAATTAATTTGACAGGATTATCACCAGCATTATTACACTAAATACTCATACGTAACAGAATTTGACAAAAACCATTGTTTAACAATAATGTTTTCATGTACGTGTCGATAAGGACGCGATAATTATATACACTTGTGTTGATTAATCAATGTTATGTATTAATCTTAAATAATGCAAGCGATTTCTACTAAATGCTGTTGTACATACGATGCTTCTAGTTTTAAGCGGTACACCTAAGTACTTTATAGGAGATGTGCCAGAGTAGCGAAGTGCTAAGAGGGAGAGAATTCTTGTAAACATAGCTTAACTTACTTACTCTGCAGTATAACGTTAACGTTCCACCATAAACAGATTGCAATATACTACTCGAAGCAGTCAAGAATTATAAAAGTTACGTACAACTCGACATCTAACAACTATAAAAGCTTTGTTCACGTCGCTTCCCTCTATATTTTTAAAATCTATCTTAAGTCCACTAGTATTTTAAAGAATTCTTCGAAGATAAACTGTGCGAAAGAAAAGCTTTTACTTTCCGCAAACAAATTCATTCCCGGTTGACGTTGACTGCATTTTATCAGTTGTTGAATCGATTCTCGCGGAAGATGACTCCCGCTGCAAATGAATAATATATCAGCAACTACATACACGGGAACGCAATTACATTTGGTTTAGAGAAGAGCCGTGTGTCTCTTTCGAGACGACACACCGACGCTGATGGCGACATGAGAACCATCTTAGCGAGGCGGGAAAATGCTCGCATGAGGACGAGGAGCCACGGATCGCTTCGGTAACGGCAACAACTCGGTCGAAGGCAGTGGGATGTCTGAATTGTTTTAAATCGCTCGTTTGCGTCGATGTATGAACACTTACGTACCACCGGAGCATCGGCCATCGGTGGGGCCGATTTTAGAATGGAATTCGAAGTTCGTGAACTCCTGGAACACATCCCCTGACTTAGCTGAGAAAACAAAACCTGGCAGAACAGCTGCGAGATTTATTAAGACGAGCGAATATCGTCACGTCGCGTTGTTTTGTGCCAGTCAAAAATTTATTTTCACAACGATGAAAAATTGCGCTGTTGCCGGGGAGCGCGGGAATGTTTCAGGAATGAAAAAAAAAAATTTAGAAATATGTGAAAACAGGCTGTCGACGGAAGTTGCTGATATTTTAACTAGAGCCGAACAGTGAAACAAAATGTGAATTTCATACTGGCTCTTTATTTTTGATAGAAAAATCGAGGAAGGAATTGAAATCATAAAAAGAAAATAAATAAAATACTAACTCTTTTGTAGGAGGATGTAAAATAAAAATATATCGTGTAATGCATACATCAGAGACACAAAGGAACAAGAACAGAAAATAATGCACATTGTTTAGGAAACAAAAAAATAATAGCGATTTATTCCATTCATCGAAATATAGTAAAACTAATTAAGTCTTATTGAAATTATATCAAATAATTTAAATCACTTCATCGGCAATATATGTATTGGATAACTGCTATCCATAGTTATTAAATGTGCTCGCTTTAATTACAAATTACAATTACATAGAAATTAAACTTATTACAAATTAGTCCGTCTGCCGATTTTCATTGCAATAATTTGATGATATATGCATTACAGTTCGTACCAATAAAATAACGATTTCAGTGAAATGATTATCAACGATTAAATATATAATATTTAATGTTAAATTAATATTTAATTAATTATATAATATTAAAGTAAAAAATCAATAATTCTGTTTAAAACATTGCATCTGGGACATTGACTTCGCAGATAAATAAAACACAATTTGCTCTTCTTCAACGAGTACCACCGAAGAAAAAGGAAAAAGAAGGGGACGAATGTATAAATACATTATATCGGAATTCGATGCGGAGTCCTCGCCTAGTTGAAGAAAGGAACGATAAGACGGACGTCGTCATATAAGTCATAAATCAGGCAGGTCGTACGGATGCTTCAGCGTCTTTGAAAGAAAGTCTTCTTTGAATAAAACTGATTGAAAATTAACTAAGAATAGGTATATAGATGATATATATAGTAGGGAAGGACGGCGACGGTATATAATATGTCATCTCGTCGATGAGACTTTGGAGAACATCCAAGAAGAGACGCACACATACACGTGGACGGATAAGGAATAATAAAGCGATAAGCGAAACGAGTGTCGCCGGTAGAACGATTTTTCATGTAGAGATTAAATGGATTAGGTCCCTCCATGTGACGTTCTCAAAGGATTTATGTCTCTTTTCCGGCCACATTTGTTGATTCGAACACGACGCCCGTGCCGGTCGCCTCGCGTGACTCTCGAGAAAGAATTTGAAATTTTATCGATTCGCCTACTTGAACGATGTGCCAGTAATTTAAATTTAAAAATTGTCGAATAGGAAGGATAAAATGATCTAGCCGACTGAATTATACGAAACGTTTTCTCCGTATCTACTTATACATTTACGAGGATAATGATTACGTTCCTACTACAGGTGGAAATATGTAATCCATGAGATTCACAAGCTTAAATTGAAGTGTTTTCTTGAACGGTGTAAAATGTAGATGTTTGAGGAAAGAAAACGCAAACTTTTTAAGGTTATCGAGTTGGAGAACAAAACACAAGCGAATGGGGTGCCTCGACAAACTGATTCAATTCAACTTGAGAGTAACCCCATTTTCCGACGCAGGAAACAGCAAATATAAAAGCACCGCGCGCGGTTTCATTTTAGATCTCAACAACCAACAGATTCAAACTCGATGTAACGTCGTGCAAACGCTATCAAAGTGTCACCTAAGCGTGAAAACTAAAATGTAAATGAAAAGAAATATGATTTATGATCGCAGTTATTTTTACTATTAAGTGAAAAGACAACTGTATTCTGTATATAATGAACTATATTCCTTGCTATTTCAAATTTGTATCACTGTCTCAAAATTGTAATTTTTTACCTAATTTATTAGCTAGTAGTCATCTTCTTAATTTTTAAGGGTGTTCGGCTACTTGAGGGAAAATTTTAAGCAGTAATTTTACCAGCCAAAATAAGACGAAAATGGGACGCAATTGTTTTTTATTAATTATAAGC
>NW_017133728.1:7699-9080 GCF_001652005.2 Ceratina calcarata | reverse complement strand
TCGTTCTTGAAATACAATTATTTTTTCATATATTGTAAAATATTATAATTTTTTTTTTTACAAAACGAAAGCCGCACTCTCGTGAGGAAAATTAAAAATAAGCGACCGTTTGTGGGTACGAAGATAAAGTGGACGAATCCAGTAACACTTCCTATCAGCGTGAAAGGGTTAATTCGCGGCAAGGGAGAATCGTGGCGGAACAGAGAGACTGTAATATCACGCGAGAAATTTCCACGCTGGAATCTACACGGGATGACGCGCCGAAAGGAAAGGCAAGTGAATGAGCGAGCGTGTGCACGCGCGTGCACCCCGTCGCGGCTTCGTAGCTTTCTATCTGCAACGCAAAGGCACGTTCCTACGCGCCGCGTTTCTGCATTTTGCAACCTAAATTGCCTATATACGTGCCCGTACTCAGGACATACTTACAACGCTTCTGACAAGGAGATAGCGTTCTCCGAGCGCTAGCTGGCAATATTAATCGAGAGCAATTTTGGCTCCACGATTTACGCTCCGTGCTTGTGTCGGGATGTTGCGAAGAATGAATGGTTGAATTAATGTTTGCTAAAATGGTGGTTGTAATGAAGGCGCGAAAAGCATGGTTGTGCGGAATCGAAAATGCACGGTAGCAATAGAATGTAAAAACTGTAGACAATTAATTCATAATACATTGTAAAATTTTATATCAATAAAATAGTTCTTTCTATATTTTTCAATTTATTTCCTCTTGTTACATTCATTAAAATTGCACATCTGCTTTTATATTTAGTAAAAAAATCGAGAAACATTTGAATCTGTGACTATTTCCCGATAGTTCACTAGTACAGGAATGGAAGTCACCCAAAAGGGAAGCCAGCCGATAAACAAAGGGTAAACGGATTAACAAGCAAATCCCTGAGTGTCACGGTGAAATATATGCAAACTGGTGTAAACAGTCCGGTAGATAGTTCAACTACAATAACGCGGAATTGCCACGGTATAATCGAATCGTGTAATCGACACGATCTGTCCTGCGTAATTAAAGTTCAACGCGTTCTCGACACGATACATATTCCACTCCGAATTCTTTGCGCACAAATTACGAGCCGAGATTGAAGAGTACATGGCATAAATAATAAAAATTAAGTACTATGAAATGCACAACGATAAGTAACTTAACTAATAAATAATCCTCTACTATAACTGGAATAATTCACTAACCTTCGTTACAATTATATATATAATATGTCTAATGAAATTTAAATAAATTACAACGTGTTCACTTTTACTTTTACACGTTGACAAAAAGAGATAGGCAGGTGTTATTTTTATGACGAATTCCTAAATTATGACCACGCAGAATTCGAGTGTACAGCTATGAAACTACTCACACAGACGGTATATT
>NW_017133728.1:0-5949 GCF_001652005.2 Ceratina calcarata | reverse complement strand
CAGATAATCTGTTTCCTTATAAAAGTCGGTTGATAACCGATATAAATCAGAAATCAATGAGAATAGAATTGAATATACATAGAGTTGAAAAATAATACGAGCATTAATCTGTAATAGACAGACTTTTGGTCATATATCACGGATGAAGAGATGAAGATAGATATATAACGGCCTCTTATAAAAAGGCGTTTTAGAAGAATTTTATGACACGAGTGCAATAGAACCGAACGACCATCGAAAGTTAAGACTCATGGCGCGGTGTGCATTGAGTCGACACTTCGTAACGTATGGGAACCGATCGATCGATACGTAACTGTATATACATACATATATAGATATATTTATATGTATATAAGTACTGAATGCGTTCCTATACTATCTATCGACGAAAGGATTTCGAGTGCATTTACGTCGCCCTGTGCCCATTCGAAAATCTTACCCGGGGCCAAATCGAACGAAATATTGTTTTATCCTGTGGCCACACACGAAGCTTTCAACGCGCTACTTTTTTTCCTTTACCTTTGAATCCGCTCGAAATCGCTGACCATTTTCGATGTCACGTGGACAGAGAAATAATATTGTACGTCGTCGAATAACACAGAGAAAATGGATGTCCTTGTAGGTACATCTACCATCGCCATTTCACGTTCTTTTATCCAGCATTTTATTCTTGAGGCTATATCGAAGTGATTGTGGTTCTCGAAACTTTTTTGATTTATATATATTTCTATTTTCAGAACATTGCAACATATTAAACGATTTTCATTGTTGTCCATTACCTAATTTATTTCATTCATCTTTATAATGGGCAATACTACCACATTGTACGTAAATTTGAATTATAAACTTTTTTCATAGATATTGGAGTATCGTATACCTAGCGGCAGTTGAAAATGCGTAAAGAAGAAGATACACTACGAAGGTAACAAAGTTAATAGCTCAGAAAATTGATTTTTAGCTCGTTATACTTTTATAAGAAAAATAGGATACTACATTAAAAGTATGTCACTGTTGTATGTTCCGTGTCAGTGACGTGATCGATCGAGCTATAAAAGACATTAAAAGAACTAAAGCTCAAACCAATTTTCTAATTTTTCTTTTAACGTTTAATAGAATATGCGTAGCATTACTATTACAATAATATACAATAATATACATTATATGCAGCGTTTTTACTTATTGCATATTAAATTTGTATTATAAATGCATAAAACCCACAGTCTAGTAATAATTAAGCAGCAGCGCAATTAGGCTAACGATAGCAGGGCCAGCGATGGGCCCCTTGTTATGTTGTCGGTTCATTGCGCAAATAAAAATAACTTGGCTCGCTTCCACGCGGTGCACGTTGAACCCTGGTACCGACCGAAATCCTCTAGAACGACCGGACTAAAATAGAAACCTGCCACGTGCTGCTACGAAACAACCGTATAAACAAACCTACGCGGCGTGACGTCTCAAACGAATTCCATTTTCGTCACCCGGTTCTTAGTTGCAATGAAGGGTTGAGGTCACGGTCAGAATAACTTTGCTACAAGAATTGTAACCACTTTTCACACCGTACATGATTAACTTCACTTTTGACTTGCAATTAGATTAATCTTGCAAACTTATGAATTTGATAAAGTAAATTATCAAAAATTTGCTAAAAAAAAAGTGTTCAAAAAAGAGAAATTCAAATTTGTATCGAAAATATTCATATGTACAGATATGCTTTTATCACAACGAATAATACGTACATAGATACGTACAATCTTTTATGAATACGATTTTATTAAACTAAAGTAAAATTGAAAGCATCAAAAGCTCAATCCTATTTAACAATCTAGTTAGGCAGCCGAGTTCTCGGTAAAAATTATTACCTCGCATGCGCTTTGCCGCAGCGTACTTTTTTCGTCACGTATCTTTCTTTCCTCCCAGACTCCGCCTTTCGCTAATAATTGCCAGCCTCGTTATCTGCACACGAGAGACTGCAGGCATCCATTTCGCACGCAAACAAAACGCAATTGTAGCTTCTTTATCACACCGTACCGGCGGCCCAATCCGAAAAGGAAGACGTCGACGCTACGCGGCATGCACATCCTACCACGAGTTCCGCCCTAATAAATGCGCCTTCTAATTAAGATTTACCGATTAAACTTTCGGGCCGCGTACAGAGCGCAGCGGGCGCAAATGCGTGCGCTCGGATCGAGAACTTGGTTTCTTTCGACATTAAACCTCGCCCCATTTATTCCGACTTCGTTGCTACCCCGAGGAACCCGTGCGTGTTTATTGTGATTTTATGATCGCCCCCGGTGATTCTTCCTCCGTTTTATGTACAGTCAATCTATATGGGGCCAATTACTTAACGATAAACGCCATCGTCAAACGCAATATGCTTCGCTATGACGTATGTGATTGCTTAATTTCGATCCATTGGGGAAGGCTCGTAACATTATAGCACATATTAACATAGCTGAATAATATTTGCTGATTGTATGAAACTGCTGTTGTAAATAAACATTTGTAACAATTGAAGCTGAAGACAAAGAGAAAGATCGAAGAAATGGAGCATAGTTTTGCTCTCATTTTCAGACACTGTTCCTATAAAGGAAATTAACATAATTATAAACGGGTCGACAATCATTGTCCTAAGTAACTATGTACACAACTGAACCAGGAGGATAAAATTGCTAAACGAAGTTTCTAAGCTAATATTCGCGAGCAACGAAGTTTTATCAGCTTGCCAACAGAATTACGGCTCGATCTTTTATGTCGGTCGTAACAAAACGGGATGGATACAGACGAATTTTCCAACACGGAGCACAATCCTATCGTAGTCGCCAGAACTGCAAGGCGGATGGTGGCTAGTACCTGAACGAAGCGTAGGGACAAAAGGAGAACTTCAAACGTGTCGGCTGGGCGGACAGCGCACACGCATGCTGTTGTCACGGGTCGTGCGAAGCACGCGCGCACATAAACGCACCTGTTAAATTGGGCCGTAGTTACCGAGCCGTCGCGCGTCGCGTCGGCCAAAGAATATCCCATCCATTACACGAGCGACTGCGACGTCGCTGCTGTAATTAATCCTGCCGCTTAACGAGCCGAAATTTGTCCGTATGTTGCGACGATTAAACGCGGCCGGCGAAATAGAAAACTGAGGGAAACGGGTGGCGACGCGACGCCACGCGGAACCAGAGAGTTTGGTGGCTTTTACAAAAACAGGAACCATGAGATTTTTCGAGCAGGGAAAAAGACGGCGAAAAAATACGGGAAGATTAATTAGAGAACCGAAATTCATTACTAAGAATGTTGAAAAAAAAAAACATTAAATTTGGACATTAAAAATTTTCGAGTAATTGTCAATACTAAGAGGAAGTTAAAAAATGAAATGTTGAAATAAACCGTTGTACAAAATGAAAGAATACAGGCATGTGATTAGCGAAGAGGACAGATAAAGTGAAATAGGAAACACTTGGGGGAAGATGGATAAGTCTCGCGCACCCGGAAAACACTGGAAGTGATCAGTCAACAGAAGAGAAAATGGAAGTAGTAATACTGTGAAAACCAGGCCAAATAAAAGAAGTGTTTCATTTTGGACACGTCGCGCGTCATAGTTCCTGATGATTTATGAACATACATATAAGTATAATAAACATAAGAATGATGAACATATTGCCTACGAGTGTAATTTAATTATACGTCGTGAATCATAAATGAAGCAAGAAACTAAATGAATACTAAAACGATTAGTTCAATTTTCATTACGTTTTAAAAATTTCTACAATTCCCTTAGCTGTGTTACTATCTATTATCGCAATTGTTCGTCGACTGAAAAGCAAATTAACGAAATAAATGGTGCATACATGGAAGAGGTAAACGATATGAAAAAAAAAAAATGAGAGAAACATGAATTTATTTTCCGTCGACTAAAATCCGGTCATTGCAATCTTGTCGGTATATCGGTTATTAATTAATTCTAGCTCGTAATTCCGTGCCACAAAAGGGATTTCCCGTGAACGTGGTGGAATTTGCAAGCGGATCACTATTTCGCTCCGGAACCTCTATTTTTTTTCTCCTTTAGATCCCGTCAATAGCAGTTTCCAATTCGAGGAGCAGTTCCATCGAGCGCGTCCACCCACGTATATTTGCCATCGCGTGCGTGTACGTAAAGGTACGTATTCCTATGGCCACGTTGTCGATGGATATAAACTTTTTAATAGCGAGTCCGATCGTGTCCGGTGCTGATAAATCCCGGAATTTGTGACCAACGAACCTTAAATTCTGCTGGCTTGTAGATAATAAGGAATTTCATTGTAATCTATTGATTAATGAAATTATAAAATGATGTTCTGATTATTAATAGAACATTAACGTGCAACGTACACTTTTGTTAAAATGAGGACAGTTGGTAATACATTTTATCGTCACTTAAAACTGAATTATTCAACGGATTGTAAATGTCCTCTTAAAGGGATAATCAGTCTTTTTTTCATTCAGTAGTCTTTTTATTTTCGTATATTTGTAAAGCAAACAACATTTGCCTGAAGCGAAAACGAGTGGAAAGAGGTTTATATCTGTTTATCAATTTCTTCAATGGCATGAAGCATTCGAAAGACTTTTGCTCCAAAATATAAAGTAATCAACTTTTCACAACTCAATTTGTGGATTTTTCACAATTCACGTTCTATTGAATTGAAACGTGGTTTTACGTATTTCTCAATATTTTTTTTTTAAGTTTGATAAGTTATAAAATTTGATTTTCCTTTACAAAGGTTACTAATATTTAAAAATCAATTTCAAGATTTTCTCTCAATAGTCCACTAAAGAGAGAAAAGATATAGAATATTGATTTACAAAATTCTCAATAACTTTGAAGTTCCATCACTAGGCGACCTCGTTTTTGTTCATGTAAAATCTCTATTCTATACATTTTGAATTTTATAGACGATAATTAGTGCGAGCGAAGCTACAATGGGGAATGCTAGTATTGTACAATTTGGTTATAGTCAATCCATAATTATTATTTATTAAAACGATTCCATCGAATGTACAACAAAGGCGAGTTGGCAAATAGGAAATCAGTAGCAGGAAAACATCGCATCAGCGTAAATGCTTTCTGTTTTGATCCCCTTCACATTCGTCTGCAGTAAAAGGATCTGTTAGGAGCAATCTGCAGTCGATTTACGACGTACGTTGGACTCATCGTCGATCTCTTTCACTTGATGCTTACAAATGGCTGAGTTAAATTCCCTGAGTTAAAACTATATAGCGAACGTTGGCTTTTTCGTTTCTCGTAAAAAGGAATAAATAGTCGTCGATGCTTGTTTACTTCCAACTTTGCTTATTCGATAAATGATCAAATCATTATTTCGGTTAAATTCATTTGATCTTCACGTGTCAATAATACGCTATTGTATGCTTTTGACGTTACATTTAAAGCATAGAGCTTGTTACCATTTCAATGTAAAGCTTTATTCAAGTGAATAAATATTCAGATGAACATTCGGATATTCGGATTTATTCACAAGAATGTATACATATGTAATTAAATATAAATGTATTTGGTTGTGTTAAGCCAGTTATTATATTTCACTGAACGATATAGAAAAATATATGTTTCGGAGGATTTAAGCAAACAGGTTCTTCTGTTATCTTGAAAAACTGAGGGAAGGCGAAGCCAAGTGCCTTGTTAAGCGTGATAATGTACTTGCATAGCTTATTCTTGCCCAATCGAGGACAACCAATTAAGCCGAGATTCTCTCAGCATTCACCGTACAAATGGTTGGAAAAAGTTTCCACCGAAGAGGTTGAATACACCTGGTCCCCGGGACCTCGACTAAAAACTTCTGTTAATGGAAAGAATTCTTAAGTCTGCATCGCTGAGATAATTGTCCTCCGGCAAAGCACGCTGTGCTCAACATTGTCTGATTCAAGCATAATTAGAGCCGTGCCGAGAGAAATTGTTTTTTT
>NW_017133727.1:1351267-1358233 GCF_001652005.2 Ceratina calcarata | reverse complement strand
GTCTCGCTTTCTCTACCCTTCCTACTACGCGGACGTCGCATCTTTCAAATTTTATATTTATATCATCGCTTCTCCAATATTTCATAAGTATCAAGGCAGGAATTAATTCTTACACGATTTTCTGTGCACATACGTTCACGTTTTGCTCATGTTAGAAGATGAGAGAACAAACTTTAGAAACTTCCTACATGGTCGTCGCATTTTTCTATTGCTTCTCTCTCATATTCCGAATATATCGAGACAAACTGCCGTTGCTCGATTTTCTTCATATTTTTATACACATTTTGCTCATACAGAATGAGATAACGAATCTCGGAGCGAATAAATGTTATTCATTTGATGCTCTTCGTATTTCAAGAGACATTTTGCTTATAAAGGATGTAAGAGAAAACTTTAGAAGAGGGAAGCTAGTGTTAAAAATTGGAAAAGACGTAGCAAAACTATACATATGTATACTCCTTTGGGAACGATTCCTGTCTTCTCGAGTTCCCTGCTGGAACGTCTAGCGGGAACCAAGCAAATGGATTCAAGATTTAACGGTCAGCTACTACTGACGCGATGGATCGTACGATTCCGGGCGTACGAAATGTCTCTGGAAATATTTTGACGTCGGCCAAGATCCCCGTGTGATCGATGCTCGTTCCCTAGAGATTACAACGTGAATTGCAGTTTTCTACGTGTATGTACGACTACAACTCGTTTTGATTCACACAGAACCGCGGCTCGGGAAGAATCAAAGCGACGCTAACATCTGTTCGTTTCTGCAAGTTTCTTCGACATTCCACGATCATGCATTCCATCAGTTAGCCACTACTATTTCGTTGTTATACACTGTTTCATACGAAACTTCCATAAAGCTATTGCATGTTACATAACATACAGGATGGTTCACCTGATTTTCACATTTGGTTCATATTAGAGTTATAATTAGTATAAAACTCATAGAAAATATCAAGCTGCTGTGTTGTTCAATGTAATCATAGAGCAGTTCTATAGTAATAATCATTGTGATAAATGTATTAAAAAAAAATCGTCGGCCTATTAAACTTTATAATATAATTGGACAATTAGACTTTTTGTTGAAATAAATTGTAAGTACGTGAATGGAAGCTGGAAGAAAGATTTGTTGGAGAGGATGGGCGGAATGATTAGTTCGACTAGTTCGGAACTTATTTGCACTAATGGCGGCCATAACGGGGCGAAGGTGTCCATCGATGGACGCAGGACCGGTTCTCTTCCTTGCGTAATTACAAGCTTCGGACCAATCACACGGTATCTTGGAAAAAATCTCAGACGATCTACGTATCTTGCCGATTTAATCAAAATCTTGAAAAGATTCACCGCTATTCCGTGCCTTGAGAAACGTCGATTCCTAAATCATTTGCATCGTCCAACAAATATTGTAATAAACATGAATACAGTGTTTTATGTAGTAGTTTGTTAGAATTAATCATTGGCTCAAGAATTTACTAATTCATACCACATTTCCTATAATAATTGGTGTATACATATAGTACAGTAGATTCCGTTTATTTGGGACACATCAGGACTGAATTAATTTGTCTCAATTAAACGACTGTTCCAATAAAACGAATTGCAGGATATAAAATCAGGAGGAGGTGAAAACTAAACATGTTTTTCACAGATCTAAGGATAGTATGTGCATGTAGAAAGGTTCATTAATTGTAAAATCGATTGAAACTGCTATGAAAAATTAATAACCTTGCAGATCTCACTATTCTCGGCACAAAAACTTAAATAAATTCAACCTCTTCTGATACATCCAACTTTTTTATGTGCTTTACCTTTTTCTTCGTAAATGCGACACATAGCAAATTTTTAAAAAAATTTTATTTATATGTATTATACATGTAGTAAAATAAACTTTCTAATAGCTGAACAAAATTAATGCGTTAAGTCCAACATTAAAAAAGTTATTCAGTTTTGAAGTGTGTACAATTATTAACTCTTGAGTTACACTGTGCATAGTTGTTAAGCTCTTTATTTTATCGAGCAAAACAATTTTGTTAGCTACAATTAAATCTCTCGTGGTCGTATTGGAAACTGCGGATGAATACAGCAAAACTAACTGCATTATGAGAGTCAGCTTGATACACTCGAGCCGTTAAATAAAAAGCTGTCATTGTAACTGCAATGCGAATTGGTAGGTATCACACGCGTCTTTGTGGCATAGTCCGAGTGTCAACCTGATCTCTTTCATATAATTCCGACTTTTCATCTCTCTTCCCTTTGTACACGATGTCCTTCTCTATGTTCAGACTACAACTATACTTGTAATCAGTATAATTATTTTGTAACAAGCTTATTATACATACAAACAATATCTCTAATTGCAACCAGCAAAAATTTCTGAATAAAATGACAATCTGTGTTCCATGTAAGTGAAATGGAATGGTATTACATTCCACATTTTATTTTAATTCTTCAGTATTTCTCCCGATTATCCGTCGTGTCAATTAAACAAAATCTGCTGTATCTCTTTAGCGGGAAAGGTGGAATAAAATGATGTTCTTGTATTAGCTTTCATGGAATAGTCAAGGAGTTCTTTTAGAAGTTCACAGTCAACCGGAATCTACTGTAATAATTTAAGAGAAATGTGGAAATCAGGTGAGACACCCTGTATACTTGTGTCGCGGAATATATCGGAGAGGCAAGCAGTCAGGGGCGGTGCGTGTACAAAAGGAAACGCCGACGATGCCGTGCCATGCCGTCACGAACGTTCACCCCAACAGGGGCGTACCAATCCTCTTCTCTTTCTCTCTTCTCATCCCCCTTGGCCACGGTATATCCGATCCGAAGTGTACTGCCAAGCCCACGTATTATGCATTCCCTGCTTTTTATTCGTACACTCCCGTCCATAATTCATCGAGTACTTAACTCTCCAGCCGCGAATCAATATTTTACGTCTCTGGAGAAAATTAATCTATTCGCTGTTTCTGCTTCCAATCTGTTCTGTCGAATTTATACAAAAGGCTCATAAAGATGAGTGGAGTTTCTATGACTTGATGAACGATGGAGATTATGATCAAACGTACTTGTATATGTTTTATTTTACATAAGAATTCGTAGCTTATTTATTATATGTACATATTACATAATGTAAAACTGTATTCTTAAGTAAGTGGCCATAAGGAATTGCATTTGAAATGTTGGAGCAATCTGAAACTGATTCTATACATAACAATGTTAACAATATTCTATAATTTCTTCTACCTAATTTTACCTGAAATACATTTTTTATATGATTCCATAAATGATTCATTCTGCATAAATGATGAGTACAATAATAATAACGTAAATGAAATGTGAAACCTAAGGCGAGACACCCTGTATACCATATAAATATCCTCTTCCCTTGCATCGCGTTCTCCTTCTTATTTCCTCTTTCCTTCCTTCTCTCTGGAGGAGTTGCGTGGATACATTATACGAATTACATTGATGATACATCGATGAGACACGAGATAGGGGCTGGTTTGGCTCCGGAGCCACGTCGATAGCCAAGCTATTTTTCGTTGGCTGCCCTCCGCCCCACGATGCCTTCTTCTCTTGATCAACTTTTTCTTCACTCTTCCCTTCGTTTTCTTCTCTTCGTCGGAATATAATTTCTGTTCATTCATTATCGAAATTTCAGAACAATTTGAACATTTGTAAAAATGTATTTCTCGATAAATAATAAGTATGCCTGCTCTTTGGGTTTTCTATTTTTAATTTAACTATGTTAATTGCGCAATGCAAAGTATTGACGTAAGGATCGTTATTACGAAACGATGTTACGAGAAGTACTCACATTAAGCATACATAGACATAAAAAATGCCATATTAAGTTAAGCTCAAAGTAAAGCATCTAGAATATATTTATAAAAAATGATATGTATCTATTTCGTTTTTATAGCACGCAGTTTCTTATAACTACTGTCAATTTTTGCAAACTGAATTAATTGTTTAAAATTAAGCATATTTGTGTCTGTTATAAATGTGTAAAAAAAACCGCAGTCTGGACATTATGTAGATTACTGCTGAAAAGGAGGACGCATTATCTGTAAATAATTTTCATCGATTTTGTGTACGAGCGTGACAGAGAAATAATGAATTATTCGATCCACTTTCCGGGAATATTGGGCTTAAAATGTATTCAGAAAATGTGAAAAATGTGTTCCATGGAGTGGAGGTATGTTCTGGTAGTGATCGGTGTTCTGTGGCAAGACAGGCGTCCCCCAGGATATGCTCTCCCCTCCGTTACTCCCCGCGTCCCGGATCCTGCAGGATCATTAATCAAATTCCCCTTTTAGCCGCGCCTCCCTCTGCCCCCCTCCTTTATCCCCTCCTCGTCTACGAAGATTCGTCCGCCATTACTGTACGGCTGCGTGCACGATGCATTAATTAAAACCAGGAAATTAATGCTTTATGCTTTTGAACCCACTCTCTTCCTCCCTTCCTTCTTTTTCCTACAACATCTACCTATTCGCTCTTTAGAAAGTTTCATTTTTTAATCTCAGGAGGAATTCCACTTTTGAATCGCCTAACGGGACACTCGTCATGTAAATAGTCTCTTAAAATTTAATGATTGATTAGATTCTTCGAAGAGGAATTTTTAATTATCCACTTATAATCCGATATTTAAGTATTTACGTGATTATCTGAATTAAACTCAGAATTGATGGACAATATATGCGATTTAGATTAGTCAAAGAAGAATTTCATTTTTCTACTTTGACTCTGTAATTTTGATTATTTGAGGAAGTTTTACCGATAATAGAGTTACCAATTTCGATAACATTTGATGTACTGTTGGATAAACATTTCAAAGGTGTACAGGTAACTCTTCAGAAACCGAAACCTAAGGACACATTTATTAAACGTTACATTTTTACATTATTTTATATTGCGTGCTGTGAAAAATATTTGCATAACGTGAAGCACTCGACAAACAAGTATTGCTAGTAAGTTAATTACATGAATACACCAACGATAATACTGCTTTTCACAGGCCGTAATGTAAAATATGTAAAGTATATAGCAGTATACCAAATTTCATCAAAATCTGATTAATTCTACTATCAAGAGAATTCTCTTAAAGAATGGGGATAAACGCTCATTGTGATTTAAAAGTTTGAAGCATCTTATTAATATCAAAACAACGTAACTGATTCCTCAAGTGAAAGTGGCTTCACCTTCTTGAAAGAGAACACGTGTATGCATTGTTGTGTACATTCTGATTTCAAGTTAACTGATAACATCGGTGAAATCAGATATGATTGCTACAAATCTGACTTAATTTTGGTTACACAACCTCCGGAAAAAATTACACGTGTTCAAGATAATGTGCATTCTTTAAATTTGTGGCGTAGTTATTAACTTATAATAATTTTTTTTTATTACATAGTAGAATTGCATGATAGCGTACGAATTTCTAAAAATCAGGACAAGATTTATCTTCTGTCATTTGATTTGGCAAAATACAATGAAACCGTTGAGGAAAAGATCTTTTTCAACCTGTTTACTGAAAGAAATGAAAACAGGCGTGACCCATGGGTCCCATTAGCGGTCAGTGTCTATCACCGTGTACCGCAAAGTGTCCAAAGTCACTTTTAACCACATGAATACTGAGCAATTTATGAACGGGGAGTAGGATTTGCGGTACATCATTCGTTACGGTTCCTTCCTTTTATTCTCAGCCGAGCCATTACTTTACAACCAGCGCGGAAAGATCCTCTTACAAGATGCCATATTTTGTAACTACGTTTTACACCCTCCATCTGATAGAGAAAAAATGTACAAAATTAATTTGATAAGCATGCACGACAGCTTTAAATACAGCATGATTGATATTATTCTATTTAGACGTAAGTTTATTTGTTACAATTTTAGACGAAATGTTGGGTGTCATGTCTTGTAAGAAGATTATAGATTTTATGCATTTATGAGAGACATTTGTATGATAATGCAGACAGAGTTTGTGAGACACACTGTATGTATACAATATACTTTTAAGATATTTATTAATAATTGGCACAAGCTGTTATGAATCTATTACTCCTTTATCGTTGTTTTCTGTAATTAAAAAAGAGAAATTTAGTCTCCATAGAAATAAAGTAAATTAAGCTAGTAAACATTTTCGACATTTTTCAAGCATAGTTCCATTAATGTAATTAATATCAAGTAATAGAATGACAATGATCTGCCATAACATTCTTAAATGGAAAGATGAAAAGAAATTTGAATCTATATTTTATTTATTAAATCAACATTGGAAATGTTTTATTCTGTCCAAAAATTTGCTACTTACGAGTTAAAGAAATATGAAGATAATTTAATGAAATCAAATAGTTTTATTTTGAAACTGACAAAAATGTGAGAAAAAATGATTGAGAGTTTCAAGTATAAAGAACAATAGTAGTGAAAGAGGGAACTGAGCTGTCGACGGATTCTTATGCTTGGAAACGAAAGGGTGGCGTGAAAATCGAGGATAATACCTGGTCAACCTAACGGTAGAACCACCATTAGGCCTATTTATCGTTCAAAGCCCAGGTACATCCTGACAGGTTCACCTAAGCCAAGAATTGCGGTGTGCTCGGTGTTCGGTGCATTCGACGCGCAACTGCCATCGTGCCGAAAGAATAAAGGCAAAAGGTGGCGTTATGCCGTAACGAGATTACCGATAAATTTGTAAAGATTACTTATTACCAGCGAGCCACCTTCCTCACTTTGCCAGTCACTACGCGGTATAATTAATCTTTTACTCGTATTATTACATTCATCTCAAACTTGGTATCCCGTGGAATTTTTCAATCTTGCTTATTCCCAATAATTGCTTTTAGGCTGATTAAATAACTTCACCGTGTGCACAGTCAGTTATTGTAAAAATGTCTCACATATATTAGTACGTTCTTTGATCGTTAAGGACGTATTATACATATACTTAAACAATGCTGGCATGTTGAATTT
>NW_017133727.1:1331180-1350756 GCF_001652005.2 Ceratina calcarata | reverse complement strand
TATAGTCCGGGCGCTCGTAACACAAAAAATGGAACAATTTTTTACAGTCTGCCATTGATAGGGGAAATATTTACAGCCACAAGCTGTAGATAGATGTACTTAAAAATCTTCGTTACGTGTTAATGCATACTTAAACATTAACTTTAGTTAGTAAAAAGAACGTAGTTTCTTGAAACAACTTCCAAACAGTCTGCCTTGTGAAATTTCGTCAACTTTACGCTAACATTAGCTTGGCAGATTGTAAAAAATTGTTCTTAGACGATTGATCTTATACGATTTAATTGCTAACTAACATAAGTACGCTTTATTCTTGTACTGGAGAAAACCATCTGCCAATAAGCTTTTCATGGATTGCGCAACCTTGCCTTGTGCTCAAATAAATGGCAACAAGAAAGGTCCTATGCAATTTTCCCGTATCTCCAAGGGTTTAGGAGTTATTGAGGAAAAACGAAATTTTTTTCTAAAAGTTCGCCGTTTTGACGCTGGAATGGTCGGATTTTGTCAACATCAATAAAATGCCAAATAATCATACCTAACTCATTAAATATCGAAATTAGAAGAAAAGTGCACTATTTTTAATCATAGGAAATGCGTTTTTGTAAGGTATATAAACTTTTGGGATTGACTATACATATAGCCAATACATTCTTAAGTATTGAAACGTACATCGATTTAATAAAACAATTGCTTTGTAGAAGTAAGAAGTGTTTGCATATGTATACAAAATGTCCATAAAAATGACAAATATTTATATAAGATGAAATGTGTCAATGATGACAATATTGTGGATTAGGTTTTATATCGGTTTCTTCTAATTACGAACTTAATACCTGCGTTTAGATACCATCTTTATACTTGACAATTTTATTTCGAAACATGTTACAGAGAGTAATGCGAAATGTTCTCTGATAGCGGTGAATCATAACGAATGATAAGAGATACGGTGGCAGTTTTATCGTTGCTTGATAATATTGATATTCAAGGAAATCTGTTTAGAGTGTTACACCTATTTACGAAATAATCTTGTTTCACAACTGTTGGAGAACGTTAAAACTTCAGATCTACTTGTACGTGCATACCCATTGTGCTATCTCGCTATCACGTGCCTCGTATTTTATTGATAATCTTCTTAATTGTTATGATCATATCTTACTACATGATATGAACAAGAGTTCAATAATTTTTTCACTATAAACATAGACGGTAAGTCGCAGATATAAGAAACGCTATCGAGAAATTAGGGCTTGTCAGGTGGCAAGATATTTATGTAAATCATACGAAGGCACAGATCAAAACACGATTGCAAGATTCAGATGTAGGAATGAGGAACTGAATAATAAGTATTGGATTGAGGAGAACGAAAAAGTCTGTAGACTATGTATCATATGTATAATCGGCACAATAGCAATAATGCGAAGAATTTAACACAGCTGATTCCTGATTCGATGAATGAAAATCTTGGAATAATTCATTTTACCGGAATTGATCTGATAGCATGTCGTTGGTAACCGGTCGCCGTTTCTGCGAATAAGCGTTTGATTATTCGAGAAGATTGACTCGGCTCGTTGTCGTCGGCGACAATGGAGAGTAATTACATTATCACGGTGTTGTATGATCGACATTCGATGCAGTAACTTATAAAACGTACAGTCATCGGCTCGTGTCCCGCAGAAGCGCGAGCTCTTTCCGTTAGGAAGACAGATCGATTCAAGATCGCGCGTTACGAGATCGTTGCACCTGTTCTGAGACGAGGATTTAGTCGACGATCAGTCGTGAAAATCTTTTACAAGATAACTAATATCAATGTCAAGCTCTTTGTTCTACCTTAATGACTTTTATGCTAAATAAAATATTTCTGGTGACAATTACGGCATTGTAATTTAAATAGAGATTACTGTCATTATATTAAAGTAATTATAATTTACAAGATGATTCCACGACACTTACGAAAAGAAGATAAAAATGGAATCATAAAATGGGAAGCAAGGGCAAAATGATCGTTATACTAGTCGGTTTGCTGCTAACATGTGTTTTTAATGAGACGTCATTGGATTATTTGATACATACATGTACAAAAATGAAGCTCCTGTTGAGGACATTACTTTTAGTACAACTGATTTTTAACCCAAAGCCATTGAATCGATAAACCTATGACCGTTTATTTCTAAAGGCCTGGATAATAAACACTATGCAGGGTTACTTTTCTCTAAGTGCGTTCCAAACTTTCATTAAGCTCTATTTCACTTCCGGTGCGTTTTTCATAACGTGCAGACGTCTTTCCGGGCCGTTCGAATAAAGTAAAAAAGTTAAATAAAAGAGTTCCGTTTATTAACCCATTTCCAATAGGCGTCAAAAGACGTCCAGTAAAATTCGAATAATGTGAAAAGCGCGGACAAAATTGCTACGGGAAATGCTAGTGTACACGAGAACTGTTCGGTTTGCGAAATTCGCATATTAACAGCGTACTCGCTGTCTCTGTTACAAACGAACATTCTAGTCTACGTCCGCGTCTAGGGAAACAGAGAAGCGTAACTGGAAATGAAAAATGGAGTGTCTTTAGTAGAGTTTATTGGATTGGATGTCTCGCCGGTTGATCTCGGCTAATCGAATAAAAATGAAAGGCGTCGATATCATTGGAGCGGACTCGGTGCCAGGTGAAACGAGAGTCAAAGGAGAGGAGAAAATGTGTGGAGGAGAGAGCAGCTGTGGGCGCGGCGGATATCCCGCTGTGTCCCTCCAGCATGGCCGACCCCATGCACACCCACGCCGCGCCGCCGTGCCGTCGCCTCCATTTCTTTCTCGTTCCACCCGCGGCAGCGCGGCGCGGCGCATCAAATTACACGCTCAGTGAAGTAATTTTCGAAGCCGCGTCCGTGATCGAGCGTGATGCAGAAACATATCCGTTACCCTCCCGGTTCCGATGCGTCCTGTTCAAATTTGCGATCACCGATAACGATGCCTAAAGATTAATGGCCATGCGTGCCAAACAGCCTCTCTCCCCTTTCTTCTCTTTCTATCTTTACCGCGTTGCGAGTATTACATACACGCACATAACCGTACAACGATTCTGCCTGAAATTACGCGTATGTGTGCAGGGTGTCCGCGATTATTTCTACTATCATTTTTTTCCATAAACATTAGAAAAAACCGAAGAGGTGGTCTTCGTAGTATATTTTACTAGCAATATGACAACGTATCTAAATTTATTTGTAGTTTTAATAGTTTTTTAGAAACGAAGGTGAATTCCGTTCTGTTAAATGGAATTTAAGGCGAGCGATAGAAAAAGTAACGAAAAACCTATTAACTCGATCGATTACTGAAGAACAATTCAGCCCAGCGCTGAAAAAGGCAATAATTCTATTAAGCGCTGGGAAATGTTACAGTTCGTGGTCGCCTATTCCTAATATGATTTTAACTTAATAGCACAAAAAGTTGTAAAACGAAAGAATGTGTATAGTTTATCAGGGTATACGCTAATATCGGGGGTCTGAAGGTTAATTAAGGGTTAAGAATGGAATTTCGTAAAAACCGCGTTAGTGTGCACCTCCAAGATATATTTTTAAAATTTGAACTCGATCGATTCAAGGGCTTAGACTGGGCGTTGATACGTCAGTCAAGATCATGTATTTTTACAAATTTATTTTAATAAAATTTTTATAAACTTAATGATTAATGACAGTCTTGTCATAAAATAAATTTTCTACAAGCAATCATGTCGATTAAATCTAGCGAATTAAGATAGATTATCTTTACCATTGGATATTAACGAGCGAGTTCCGATTGGCGAAGAAAATCTGTAGATTAGTTAACGAGGTTGAAGAGGAACTCGGCGAAATTGGTTCAATTAAAAGCTACGGGGCCAGCTGTCCCGTCGACGATTTTGCCCCGTCATGTGATTGGTCCCTTTTCCCAGCTTCTTTCTTCTCGTTTCGATCTCCTCCATTTCGAGATGCATCGATACTCGTTCATCATTAATCATGCACTTTTGTACGTACACACTCGTCGATGGGAGCGACAATTTCGTGGATCGAAAAAAGAAATCTGTCTTGATGATTTCGATGGTGAACAACGTGATCGAGATCAGACGTTATTAACCTATGTATAATAAATGTACACAGGACGTAAAGTGGTTCTTTCGAGTTAGATTAGTAGTAGTTAGAACTACTGAAAAGAATTATGAAACATACTCTTATTTAGACTGTAAAGAATGTCTCGTATAACAGATCATACTACATGCAAATAAATGAATAACATTTTATATAATGTAGGACTATCAGGGTGGTTCTGGGCGTGATCAATGCACGATTTTCAATTTAATATTATATTAATATAAGTATATTTAAGTAGCTAGTATAAGAACCAAGAGCTCTCCGTCCAGGCAGAAGTTGACTTCAAAAAAATGACCTGAGTACGTAGAGGGTTGGAAAACGTGCCTTCTATTTCCGTCCAGTAACGCTTTCTTTTTTATGATCTGGCCTGACCTGGCCAGCGCCGGTCGTTTCATGCTGTTAAACACTTTCCGCATGTGCTAAGTTGTAAAACATCTGCAAGAGGCCAGTCAGACTGTCCTCGCCTGACATTGCCTACGATAATCATATTTTAAGTAGAAGAATGTCAGTTTTTGTATGACAATTTCAATGAGAAATAAGCTTCCTTTAAATTTTAATTCCCTATCTAAAAAACCTGAATAAATCTTTGATACTGAATTCATTGATTAGGATTAAACCTTCCATTAGGTTGGCCAGGTTGCCTAAAAAATTAGTTGAAAATGCTCGTTTTTACATACGACCTTATAAGAGTCATACGAACTCCAACTATAATATTAAAATTTTTCTGCGTAAACACTGTAGAAACGATTCTAGAAACACAATTCCAGCTGAGTAATTGTCATCGATTAAATTATTTTTCAACGAACTCTCTTACGTTGTTTCAGGACATGGATTTGATCGAGGTGCTCTGGAAACAAGACGTGGATCTCGGATTCACGTTGGCAGAACCGACGACGACTACAAAAAAGTCGTCCACGTTGGAAAAGGAAACCGACGATGAGATCGAAAAATTGAAAGCTCTGGAAGCTATCAACGCAAACAACGAAAAGGTATGTACACGCTTTATAACATTATACACGTTCAATTCTTTATTAACAGTTCAACTTTTTACTATTATCGTTGTGTCATCTCTTTATTACTCATATTAGCTTCTCTGTCTTTAAATGTATTAATAACTACACTGCGGACTTTATACAATTACAAGAAAATTGATTGTGCAGAAATGATAAATGTGTGTAAGGTATTAAACGGTTCAGAATATCAAACGCTGGATACATAATTCAATGTTTACATCATCATACAAATGTTTATGTAAAACACATTTTTTAAACTTATAAACGTTTCATTTTGCATAAAGTTTTGCAGTCTGTCAATGACAGACAACCTTCATGTTATCTTCTTACTTCTCGACATATTATCTTCGTCGTCTTTAAATGTATTAAGAACTAGACTGCAGATTTTATGCATTCCTAAGAAAATTAATAGCAAAATGCATATTACGACGTTTAAGAACAGTTTTAATAGTGTATTCGTACATATCATACACATTCTTTGTATTTGTTTCACATCGTCTGTAAATGCATAAAGTTCGCATTTATTAATAAAGCAAAAGGTACTGTTGGGACAAGCTAATATTTGATCCTGACAAAGAGTTGGTGTCGCATTCCGAGCCTCGTTACCTGCGACGCTTTCTCCCGTTTGCAGGCCGCAATTAGCAATTAATGACACATTGTTTATCGAAGTTTCGAACACTTTCACGCGGCAGAGTACGTTTTCTTCTCCCGTTTGCGTCGAGCAACTGAAATTCGCGTTTCTTACGTATCTTTTCCGACAGATTGACATCCAGCCTTTCCGTCTTTTGTATCTTTCCTTGCCAGTTTAACGATAGAAAGTCTCCGCGGATGTAATAGTATGTCGTAGTACCTCGCTTGCCTGTTTCATGGGAATAATTCTTCGTCGTTTGATTCTTCAGAAAAATTTATCTCCAAACAGAATTTGTTCTCGCGACTCATTTTATAATCTGAGATTCGTTTCTTTTTAAATATATTCGAAATAAAGTCTCTCTAACAATGCTTGGCAAAACAATTAACTGTATCAGTAAAAATGGAGGAATTATGCGGAATGGAATGAAGATAATTTTCAGGTATGAAAAAAGGAGATAAGATAATGTTCGTAAGTATTCTCACGTACGAGAGAATTAGAGGAAAGACAAGATGAAAAGCTGATAGTTTCGGGTTCCGAAACATCGACCGAGATCATATCCGAGAGCGCGTGGGATGATTCCCTGTGGCTTAATCTTTTCGGTGTCTGCCGAACATGGTTTCTACGGGTTCCGTGGGATTATGCCGACGGCCAATGTACTATAATACAGTCGAACGATTACCACATGCGGAGATTTGATAAGAATTAAAGATCCTATAAGAAAGTAGCGTTATGGTTTACAACTGATTCCAATCGTAAATAGAAAAATACTAATTTTAAAGACCCTCACGTAACACAGGCCGAAAATAAATAACTCTTCAAAATCTCTTTTAGCCAACATTTTAATAAACATTACAACATATCTTTATTACTTACATAAGCTTTACGACTAGCCATTGTTTAACGTCTCTTCATGAATGACTAACAATTGACGCTAAAAAATTCATTTCTTTAAATATTAAATATTGAATATGAAAAAATGATGGGTGGTACGATTTTTTTATTGTCATGTTCGGATTCAACACACTAAAAACCGCGAGCATAAAGTAAATTCATTTAAAAAGATTTTTCATCGTTGGCCTGTGTAATTATTGATATTCAATGTGAAGGGTTTTTTCCGAAATAGTGGGCATAACTTCGGGAATAGAATCAGTGCGACAAAATAAGGAAAAAAAATACGACCTTATTTCAAATCACATTTTAATTATCTATTCTGTTTTTAATATTCTGAATTGTTTTATACATTCCAAGTCACGTTTATCAATTCTGTACATTCAGTTATCTTACAATTGCATAAAATCCACAGTCTACTAATCATATTTCATAATGGAAGATTCATTATGAATGTTCAAACGAACATAATAATAATTTGCAAAATAATGTAATGATTTTAAATGCAATCGATACGAAAGAAGTATGCATTTAGACACGCGATTGGAACAAGTTATTCCATGATATTGAAGCTAAACAGTCGGTCGATAGATTGTAAAGAGATAGCCACCCCGAGTGCCGAATTCTTCTGTTAGCCAAGCGAGTGGCGTCAGCTTTGTTTGATGCCTCACCGTCGACTTCACCAGTCGATATCGATCTATCGACACGGATCGCTTGCCTCTCATAGTCCTATCTGCCCGAGTATTAATGCGATCGAATCCTTAACCCCCTTACCTTACCGCTATTTTCAAATCACTACTCTTCCGACTGTTCATTAATCCTTTTACCATTTTCTCAATTAATCCTTTACCATACCTTTTACCATTTCTCATTTAATCCAGTGAGACGTACATGCTTCAGAAAGTAATTCAAATATGATAAGATAAATACAATTTTCTATCGATGAATCTATACATCAAATAGTTTTATATAAAAGAATGAATAATTTTTTAGGCTGATTGCAGATTATGCAAAAATTCATGATTTTTATTAATACAGTGAATTAAGAACTGGAAATCAAACAAACTTTATGTGAAAACAACTGGCAGATTCTTTCGTTTGATCATAGATTGTATAAAATTCATCAATTTTTATTGATATAATAAATTCGGGACTGTGAATCAAACAGGCTTTGTCTGAAAAGTGATAACAGACTCTTTCATGTAATTACAGGAATTAATGTTTTTCAATCGATACAGTGAATTAAGAACTGTACATGATACAGACTTTATTTAAAAAATTATATCAAATTCTCTCCTTTGATCACAGATCGTATAATGATTTTTATTGACACAGTGAATTAAAGATTGTGAAAGAAACTTTATACAATACATCGTATCAGATTCTTCGCTTTGATCGCAGATATGTACAATGTGGACATAGATAGTTATTGAACCATCTTCTAACTGTACCGAAGCGATTTTAGCCGAACGAATTCGATTCAATCATTGCACAGTTCTCTGCTCATCGATGCGTAATTTCCTCCTAAGCACCGCGATCGATTCAATTCACTTTCTATCAGACGACACGAGTTTTTTCGGATCCGATTCCCTTGGTTTGACGCGTTTCAGTGGATGGTCACGAACAGCATTTAAGTATCAACGAGATTCGAAGCTCGCCACGGTCACCGAGAATGACGATGCATCGACGTTCTGGGCGGGTAACCCATCAGACTTCCCGACGTTCTTTCTCTTCGCCTCTATCGCTCTTTTTCCCCCGTCGGTTCTCCGTTCTTCTCACGACCTTCGGTGGTAGTCGGTGGTGTCCCTCCTTTCTTTACGTCGACTATCTATACCCGGTTCGCCTTTCGGGTTCTTCCTCCTCGAGGATCGCATTGTTCCAACCGGGTTCCACCTTTGTGAGGGCACACCGACCGTCTTCCCCGATAATACGGAGAAGATCCCGATCGAAAGTGGACGAATCGATCCTCGCGAACACCCGAGAACAAAGGCCCTGGTCCATTCCATCTCCGTCTCCACAATTTCTTTGCTCGCGTATCGACAACCATTGTCTCGCGACGCTCGAGCTTCAAATTGTTTTGATCGACAGCGAACTATCCAAAAAAGTACGATTGTCTTCTTTCATGGTCTAAATAAAATTCATCTTTCCGTAACGTAAATAAAATTTCTAACCTGTTTTCGTCTCAAATTAAATCTTGTCGTAAGTTCTTCTAATAGAAATGTTGAGTACATTGATCTATTTATACACTATTCTTTCGATAATTGTGAAAAAATCCTACTGATTAAGCGCGGTTTTCTTATCCTTATTACTGAGAACTTTCTCGCTACTAGAGAAACGATTAAATCGTACTGTTGACGAACCGTAACGTAAAGTATTGTCGAACCACAGGTTAATTACGTTTTACTCTTGTTTCTGATTATTTATTAGTGTATGTAATATTGGATAACAGATAAGGACTGAACGAACTATTTCAAAATTCGTTTCCAACTAGTCAGGCACGAGGAGACTTGTAGAGTCAGTGGATGAGCTTTAGCCAGATCGTAAAATTCGGCTTATCAAAGAACTTATTGGAGCTTAACTACCGAGATAATAATGTCAGATAGGATTTAGTTCTCAAAACGGGTCAGAGTCGGGCCGAAGTAAACTCACTTGGTCTCCTTCTGAAAACTCGCTCTCAAATGTCCGAATGTTCGATTGCCACTGAAGAGAATTCTGAAAATTCTGATTGTGTTTTTCGTATATCTGGGAATTCACAGATTCTTGCAGCCAAGAATTTCGAAAAAAGTATTTTCTTGTTGAGTGACCGCAACAAATATCAGATACTAATTTTTATGACGAATTTTACAATCTCGCTGAAGCTCTTCTACTGGCTTTACGAGCACAGGACTCTTTGGATATCTCAACTCCTTCTCACGTAAGAAAATCCTTCTGTCTATTCGATAGAAAGACTCTGTGATGGACGTCTAGTTTTAATTACAAAAACGAAATCCAAGAATTTTGGCAAGGATCGAGATGAAACTGTGTTCGGGATACGGAAGAGGGAACGTGAAAACAACGGCTCGTTTCTCATCCCCTCGGTAGCTAAAGCGTATTCATAAAAGCGGACTGGCGTTCGTTTGTTGACGGGGGGGATGCAATCGCGGAGGGTTCGTCGAAATGATAGATGTGTACGCAGCATCCCTCCGGGCGTGGGGCGGCATCCGGCGGGAGTTCGGAAAGGATGAGGGTTCGGGGAAGAAAGCCGGTTGGTCGCGGGAGAAAAAAGAGACGGCGGAGTTCGTATAAAAGAAGAACGGCGAGAGGGCGAGCAGGGAGAGATTGGAGCAACATGGCAGGGGGATTCCGAGGGACGTATTGATGGTCCTGGAAATTGAAAACGCGCCCAGCGAACCGAAGTGGGCTCGGCCTCCTTCCCTGATTGTTTCTGTCCGATGAAATTTCTACTAACAAAATGGCGCACCGTATTTCGGAATCATGTTCAATCCTTTCTGCCTTATTTAAATACCAGCAGAAAATCATTTTCGATTATCGAGACATTTACTTCGATCTTGCTTCTTTTTTATGGAAACGTCATTAGTTTGTCTGAATTCCTAATCGTATTTCCGATTGAAGAATGTACACATATTCTTCCTTGAATTTCATTTTAAATCATTGTTGATAAATAAATCATTGTTCTATCAATTTTTAAAGTAAAGAATAGTTTCTGATCTTGTTTCATTGCGAGCCAACATCGATTTGTAGTTAAATAATCAAGAACCGAAGTTGTCGATATCGAAATAGGAGCAGAATGAAAGGTACCAGGCTCGGGTTGTATTGCAAAACCGAAAAGACGACAGGTTACGAATTATTCACGGGACCGTGACTGGCATTAACTTAGCAACTTGAATAGCCTGGACGGTGGTCCATTGATTTCGTATATTCGCAGAGATCAATACAAGTTCGAGTGATCCTGATAGTTTAGTACAGATTCAGAAATTTTAATAAAAAATAGTTTCATCATATTGAACCGAATTGCCTGAACGTTAAAACAGATCCATGATTTGAAGTGGATCAATAGTATCCCTTTGGTGGATCAAATACCTTTTTAACAAATAATTAGAAACCGTACAGTCATTCATTACACTGTATAACACATTTTTTTTTTCCAATATCCACCACGTAATTATTATAGAGTCTCTTTTGCTAAAAAGGAGTCAGGAAGCAGAAATGCTTCATCACGTGCCGTTTCCGATAAATAGCGGTTTTTGTGCAAATAATGCATGATTATTATTTATTCAGTCACTTGTATACCGACGAACCGAATATTAATTTCTGTAATGAAAGTATTCAGAGCAGAATTTAAAAAAAGAAAAGGAGATCGTGGAAACTCGAGAGACTGGGGAAAGGAATAACCGGAAGAATGCACGCTAGTCGTTGATGACTCGTAACCGACGATGCACTTAGTTTCATTTCGCGGGTGTTGTTCGATACCGAAGGGGTGAGTGAGGATTGATCGAGGCTCGTATTCATAACCCCCGGATCTTCGTATAACGCACTCAACGACGACACATCGCGCAGAATGAAAAAGAGACTGAAGCAACGATAGAGAGGGATGAAAAGCTTCGAACAGAAAACGGGGAGAGAGAAAGAGAGGCTAGCAGCGGATTGGATAGCCGCTATCAGGGAGAGAGTCGCTATGATTAATGATCGGGTACAATGCTATTTTCATTAAACTCATTTCACTGCGGCTCGTATATAACACGAGCATGGCCGATCTATGGGTCTCGGACGCCCTCCAGTTCTTTTTCACGTTACGATCTCTCTCCCTCGCCGTTAGGATCCCTTAATTATGACGTCTCTATGATCGCCGACCTTGACGATCGTTGAATGCCATCCGAGTGAATTCAGGCATTGTTGCGCGGCCGTCGTTCCCGATCCCTTTCATTATCAACGGAGAACGCTCTTTTTTTCATTCCCGAGTCGAATGCCGTCTCCAAATTTCAAAATGACTTCATTCGTGACAGAACTTTTATTGAACTCCACGACTGGCTATCCTGCGTCTTTCTTGTTTAAAATATAGCTTTTGTTATCGGTCGTCGGTTTGACAACAACTTAACGTTGATTTTAAATGGTATCTTGATATAAGAGATTTTCATCATCTGTTCCGTTGGAAGAAGAATCAATTGCCAATTGCGGCCTGCTTACAAAGAAGAAGCATTACATTATTACATGATTCACAGCTGTTATCTAAAATAATGAATAATAGTATTGCGTTCTTAATTGAAATTGTATCACAAACAAGGAGTATTACATTAGTATGTATCTTATCATTCATTATTTGAAACATCGAACATGTTTATAATAAAAATAATAATGATAATACTTTATTTTTTCAGTCTCACAGTCAAGAAAATTAAACTTAGTTTACTATATCCTGCCTATTACATCTCTATCGTAACGATGCACTTAGTCCTTTCACGCATTCTACACTCGCACTGTCATTATTCTATTCTCTATATCTACACACGTATGTATACATAATTTGTATATGTATGTATGTAACTGTATCTCTCTATGATTTAAATACACAGTAATATACAGGGTGGTTCACCAGATATTACCCCCTTGATTTTTGTCGTTATTGTTATACACAGCAAAGAATGTTTGAACAGTTCCGAGAGAGGTATAGTTTGGTCTAAGATACTTTGTAGGTAGACGTAGTAGAGATATGAAAATCATCATAAATAAATTGTATAGTTTTTCTGCACTGATTGATGAAGCTCCTCTACGAAATACAAAAACGTATTATGCTATTAATATCGAAAAACCATTATACATAAACATTCTTTGTTACAAATAATAATAATTAATGAACCACCGTGTATATTTCATGTCATTTAAGTTTTATAGTCTGCTATTCGTCCTTATTACTTAGCTTTTACTAATTTTGTCCTTTGGCTATTTTTATTCTTTTGCCCCTTCATTGCACTATCCTTCCCTCCTTTTTATCTCTTCCTCCGTTAACTACTTCCTCTGTATCTCTTTCTACTTCCCAACAAACCCTCACCCAGTGTTCTTAAATATCAAACTTATCCTCTTCCTTCCTCCTCTTCCCAACATCTACTCCACTTTTCCAGATTTCTACACCTTGCTATTAAATATTGACTCCCCTCTTGTTCCCTCTTTTCAAACTTGTCGACGTTCTTAAATGAATCACTCTTTACCAATTAAGCTGCATTTAATTGACGGAAATACGTTCCATTGAATTCGATTTGCAGAAAGATGCAAAAGAATATGAAGAACCACAGGATGATCCTTGGGCAGGTCTTCCCTATACCGTTGATCTCGAAACTGGTAAGTGCAATTTCATTTCACTCACTGCGGATTTTTGTGCAAAATAAAACTTCGTGATCAATTTCAAGAATGAGATGTAAATTATGGTTTCAAAAGTTGTTATGTGTATTACATCTACTAATTTCTTGTATAATACATGCATCCTTTATCCAATTCTTCTATAAATGCATAAAATCCGCAGTTTATTAATAATATTAATATTTAATCGTCGATTGTAATTATATCAAATATTTAATGAGGCAGTAGTTCAAAGTTCACATTTATTTAAATGCATAGAAGTTTTAGCTTTAAACGTACAGATATGTACGTATTGCGAATCTGTTTTATAAATGCAAATTCGAACAATTAGAATAGTTTACATAGATTTTCGAATTCGTTATAGAAAAATCAGCATTTTTTCATCCGTTGTAATGAACGTGCACGTAAAATTGTACGTGCAATGTACAATTCAGTTACAATACACCATATAATTATTTTTACGTGGATATTAAAATATCAAAAGAACGAGCAGCTTATTTTAAGAAAACAGACACGGTACGTCCATAATTTTAATATATGTGCGTGTGTGTGTCGTAATTTTGATTATGTAACACGTTTGTGCACTGGCTTCGGACGGTTGGTTTCCGTATAAATCTCTAATTAAGGAGTCAATCAAAGATAATAGACACCGTCCACGTACTCTTGACGTTTGGGCACGTCAGTAAAAACCACAGACGGTAAGATACGAGCGTATAGCTACTATATAGCTACTTACTTCTATTCGAAGCGTGTCAAATGAAACGCGGCAATTTACGAGAGCCAATCTGCGAATACGTTCACCGGGTCGCAGCTAAGAGAGCCACGACCACACCTGACCGCACCTTGTTGTTGCGCGGCTTTAATTACCGTAAATGCGTCGATTAAATGCACTCGTTGATCATTTCCGGAATATGTGTTTTCATATCCGCTTTGAAACATCGACAGGTACCTAAGTAATTCGGTAGCAATCAGATCAAAGTGGATATTTATAGGGTGTATTCTGTCATCTAAACATTCAAGTAAAACTAATTCCTCAAGAAGCTTTTTAAAGATATTTATATCTAAAATAAGTTTGCAAAAAGTGACTAGAAAAATTCTTTTATGGTTTATTTGTGCATGGTTTAAGATATCAAAAATGTGTTGAAGTTATTTTAATTGAAACCGAGAAAGTATGAGCAATTAACAGTATTATATTTAGAGAACACCCTGTATGTCTGTGTACATTGAAAAATAAAGGAAAACTTTTCGAATATTAAATACTTGTCTAAATTTTACGTCTCTCAAACCTATCGACATAAGGCAAATTTCTGAATGTTCTACTCAGCTAAGCATGATTCGGCTATCAATTGAATATAAAAAACAATATGCGAGTCAAAATTTATAATGAAGACTACTTTCATTCGTGGAATTCAATAATTAGATAAGTCAGACACAAAATCATTTACAATAAATTTTTCTTGTAAAATGAAGGTTCGAAGTACGTACGTCTAATGTCCATATTTCTACTCACTCAAAACTCGATGTCATTATTCCTACTTACTTATGTCTGTATTTCTATCGAGTAAGAAAATCATGTTTCTACTTTTACTCAAGCCATGTCTGTATTTCTACTAATTGTAAGATCATCAAGTATTTACTTTATTAATGTAAAGATGTAGAATACTAATAAACAACCGTTATCAATAATTATTTTTATTTTAACTTTATTTATAACCATTTTTACGTACAATATTATTTCTTTTTTTATTCTGATCTTAAAGTTGAAAAAAGTGTTTGGTCCTAACGTGTCTAATTGTATTTCCTCTACGAATTTCAAATAAATTAATACGTTTAATTAATAAAAAAACTAATAGCTACAACTATACTTCGTCATTTTACATCGGTATTCATATATCTATATATTATTTTGTTTTATTATTACGTAGAATTTATTAAAAGAAACTATTTTAAGCTAGCTGAGATTATTCAAGTGAACATTACTTGGCTTTGGTATTAAATATTAAAAACATTCATAGTAGCAGATTTCAGTTGTACGATTCGAAGAAATAAACGCGGTGAAGTGACATTTCGGAAGGAATTCGTTGAGACAGTTTTATGCGTGTTAAAAAATGAATGGACGGAGTTCGTAGATGCAAACCGTGACTGATATACACTCTCGTCCAAAAATTTTTTAAAAAATTGAAATAAAATATATTATAACAATGCAGATGGCTTGCAATAGTCGTTTTCGAGAAGTTGCAAAAGTCGATGTTGCAAAAAATGAGAGAAGTGTTCTTGTTAGATTGTTTTATGTAGATGTGAGTTCGTTTTAAATTGAGCGCGACTGCTCTTCCTTAAAAGCTGCTTAGCCACACTTATCTTAATTTAGAATCTCTTTTCTTGGATTTTTAAGACAATCCTGATTTCGAAATTTTTTCCCAAAAATTCTCTATAATGTTCTCCGGTATAAATGGTGTAAAAAATAGCAAAGGAGATCGGGTCATGTTTATTGAGTCTGTTTGCACACCCTGTATAGAATAAAAGACGAGATTTCAGAGAACCAGGTTCGTATCCAGTTCGTATTCGTAGGATGTGGTGGAGAAGCCGGGGAGTGGCTTCAGGAACGCCCTCGCAGCCTTCTTCCCTCCCTTGGTACACCCGACCAGCCCTTCGCGTTCGCCCGGTTCCCCTTCTCTGCATTTAATTACTTCGCGTCGTTCTGCGACCAACAGAGAAGTTGCGCCTGGCCTAGCCTGGGCCCGCAATCCACTCTACGTCGTCTTTCGTATCGACGCTTGACGAAGGTTCCCGCTCGTTAAAACCTTTTTAAAACGTCCGCGTATCCACCGACTCCTTTATTTTCCTCACCTTTTCGCCACTTTTTTCGACTCTCCCTTACTTTTTAGTTTTCGGATGGAACTTATCATACCCGGTCTCAGTTTAATTAAAAGCATACTTCTCACATTGAAAGGTCAGTGCGTAATGAATGTACTGTGCACATTTATACTTTTATGGGAGCTTCAAGTGATTTATAGAAACGTGAGGTGGATAATATACATATGTGAAATATCGCATTAATTTTCATCTAAAAGTTATTGTATCAACTATTACAGATATGATAACAGTTATTATATGAAGTACTACACCAATCTTTATATGGAACATTGTATCAATTGCTGTGCCAATTATTATATGAATTATTTGTATGAAACATTGTATTGTTCATTAGAAGAAACATTGCATCCGCTACTATATCAATTATTGCATCAACCATTAAATGGAACACTGATTCGAGCAGTATATCAATTACATAGCAGTATATCAATCATTATATGAATTATTTATATCAAATATTGTAATCGTTAAATGAAACGTTGCACTAGTTGCTATATCAACTATTGCATCAATCATTGTATGAAACATGGTATCAGAGTTTTTTTAATAAATCTCAAAACGACATGATTTACAAAATAATGATTATTTTAGCAACGTTATAAAATTTCATTGAAAGCATATTGTGTCTTTATGAGAATTTCGGACAGTGTATATTGCATGTTATTTCTTCTTTCCGACCGTAGAGAATTCCACGTGGTGCTTTTATTCCTCTTGTCAAGTTGATTGACTTTTTAATTAACTTCTCCTATCTGCGCGTTCAGTTGGGTGTCGATATACTGCTGGACTATAACTAACGTGTAGCCAGCGTGAAAAAAAGAAAAATGCACAACTGCTTTACGTATCCATACTTGGAGAATGTAGCATGTTACATGCAGCTGCAAGATTGCAACAAGTGACAAGTATTAGAAAAATTGCTTTAAACAATCTTTCTATACCTATTCATTAACAGAATGAAATGCTGAACAGTTGCAATCTATCGTTCTTATCTGATGGAAGTAAGTAATATTCTTGCACCAATGGGCGTGTAGTAAAAGTTACTTTAAACACAATATTCCGACGATTATTACTTATTAATAGAATCAAACGCTGTACAGTTTCGATCTGTCATTCTTATCTCTGTTATAATAACATTCTTTCACCAATGGACCTGTGCTAAAAATTAATTTAAATATTGCTACATAAGCGACAAAGAATAAAGAAACTAATGTACAAGAACACAGGAAACATGAAAAACAGTTTATCTCATCATGCAATCAAAAGGTGAAATGTTCACTTATTGTATTTGTTCAAAGTAAAAGTGTTTTTTTAAACGCAGAAGACATTATTGTCAATCTGCCAGAGAAAAATACATATCCTTGCATCTAGCGCAAAACGCTATGATCATGAATTAAGTATTCACTTATTGTATTTAAGTACAAAAAAAATCCTTCTAAATGCAGAAGACATTCTATAAGAGAAAAATACATACATATGCGTTTTTGCATTGAACGTAAGAAACTGCAATCAGAATGTAACGACTTCGCCGTTAGCATCCCCTGTCAGGTATAGACAGGGATGTTTAGGATTTTTATTGTAGGGATCTGCATGACGTTTGTCAGCAACGGATCCCATATCTGGCGACCTCTCGCGCAAGGACTAACCCTCGAGAAGGTTATAAGCAATTTTCTCTGGAACTTCCTTGGCCTGGAATTTTTCCTAAAATTAATTGTTTTTTACCAAGAAAAACGAATTTCCTGTCCTTGTTTAGGACTAATGGATAAAAGTTTGGAGAAGCCAACAGCTCAGTTGATCATAGATTTGCAGTCGAGTAAGATTGCAGTTCGCCACGTCTGTAAGCGTTTGTGAATTAATAAAGCTCATTCCACTATTTACAAATCATTGTTGAGAATAGAATTATTCATCTAATATCTTTTCCCACAAGAGTTTCATATTCACTCACTGTATTTATTTGAAATAAAAGTTTTTCTAAACGCAAAAGATATCATTGTCAATGTACCAGAGCAAAATACATATCCTTGCCTCGAATATATGAAGCTGTAATCAGATAATTAAGTATTCACTTAATGTATTTATGTAAAAAAAAAAAACGTTTTCTAAACGCAGAAGACATTATTGACCATCTGTCAGAGAAAAATGCACGATACTTGCATGCAGCATAAGAAACGTAGATCGGGGCACACCCATGGCAGCTCGAGACAATGCTATGATAATTTATTCCTCGAATATAAGCTTTTTATAAGATTCACCGTGTAATCCATCATGCTTCGTCAAATTGGTACAAGCGCCGTTGTATGGTACGTCGACGGCAACATACCTAAAGAAGGCCTTTGCCGTAGCCTTTTTTTCTCTCTCATTCCGATTCCCTCTGGCTGTTCCTTTTCGAAAAGGGCGCTCGGTCTCATGCGTGAAGATCGCGATCCGCGCGAGCCACGTACATACTTACATGTGACCGCAGGAAACGATTCGTAATAGCGTTAGGGATTACGTGTTGCGAATAAATTTACATGTAAGAGAACGTTCTTGCCGATGCAACTTTCTGTCAGGATGGTGTATAACATAACACAATATAGATACATGTTACACGTTTCGCAACTCGCCGGTCAAGGTATTATTACGACGCCTAATTAATTCAGCCGTGGCTTCGTCAGTCGTCCAATGAACTTTCGCTTCTTGCGGTTTAATGAATTATTTGTCCATTAATCAGATAAAGACCGCGTTTCGTTCTTAAGGCAAACGTTGCGTGTCGCCTGTTTTCGACCATCGTCAGTTTCAACAGAAAATAATTCGAGGCTTGGCCAGATTTAAAGCTAATGATAGCATGACTTTTCTAAGATTCAGCGATAAACTCTTCACATTTTTTTCTCCATTTTATCGATAACCTGGGAAGAACAATGGAGAGTATGAGTTTAGATCATTCAATTTTTCGTTCTCATATTGAGAGATCTTCGAATCGTCCAAGTATTTCCTTCCTGAGAAGATGAAACTTAAAGCTTGTTCATTCTGAACAATCTTTCTTAGGCATAAAATTAGTTCCATTCCAATGAGGCTTTATCCTATTGCTGAAAGAATCTAGCCTCTAAGAGTCATTATTCAATGAGATTACACCAATATGTAATAAAATGAGTATTTCAAAGTATAAGAAAAATTTTAATTACTATGCCTCGAATTTAATTATAATATTTTTATGCCTAAGGAAGATTGACCTAAATGAAATGAGGTTCAGATTTCGCCTTTTCAAAGTCAATATTTTTAAACCCATACTTTGCACGTTTATACTATACATATGTATTATCGATAAGACACAGTTTGCAATATCCACATATGCAAATGAAGGGATAAAATTCCTAGTGGTGTAAGTCCACACATTAATCTTAATATTGAAAAACAAAGATTTTCCTCTAAATGGTATAATAAATTCTTAAGACAGAAAATAGTAATGGATATTAATTGAACACTTCTCAGAGTGTCTTACTGTAAGAAATGGCAGTGACAAATTGTCTACATCTAAAATTGTCTGTTTCCATTGCCAGTGACTCTAAATGATATTCATGATTATTTAGCTAAATAAGTAGAATTTTTACTAATGTTGGTCAGAAGAAAATAAAAACAACTAGAGAGATGAATCAGAATTTCTTTCATATTCTCTTCTTACGTATTAGAATTTGTAATTGAAGAGAACAATGCAAATCACAACTTTTCCGAAAAATGAT
>NW_017133727.1:1329726-1330387 GCF_001652005.2 Ceratina calcarata | reverse complement strand
TCTTCATGCAAAATAATACATTTATGATATCAATGTATGGTACAGAAGATGTATTTTACATAAACATTTATTTGATCATTTAAACATTGAGATATCCACTCAACTTTTGACATCCTACATTTTCTTGTAGATTTACACGCAATAATTATCATTTCTGTACATTCAATTTCCTTCTACTTACATGAAATCTGCAAACTAATAATCAGATACAAGAAATTTGTTAATCTACCTATTCAAGAATACATGAATGGAGGAAAGACCGACAGCGGATTCGTGGTAAATATCGAATCTAGCGGGGAATAGAGTGGTATCGTGAACGATAGTGGGAGAAACGAGATGTATAAAAGGCATGCGTGTATATGTATATGTACAAATATAAAATGGAACATCTGCCACGTGCGCGGGCGTTGCATAGTGGAGATAGTACCACCTCGATTGTCGTCGTTATTCTTATACGTAGGAAAGTTCATGCCTCGACGATAGAAAATCCCTGGGGGAAGATATAACAGTATGGCCGTAACCACCATTTGTGTTCATCTTATCCTATTACTCTTCTCACTCATTTTCATCTCGCTTTTTTATTTTTAATACTAAACCACTGATTGCTTTGAAAAACGTGAGACAGTAAATATCCCAACTTCTGTTCATGTGACGGATTTTA
>NW_017133727.1:1326170-1328978 GCF_001652005.2 Ceratina calcarata | reverse complement strand
CACGAAAAAGTTCTATTAATCATTGATACGACACTGAGATGTAATCGTACAGTGAGCACGCTTCACGTGCACATTGCGTGCATTAATGGTAATTAAAATGCAGACAATTATTAACTACGACAGTTCAAGAAGAGCCATACCTACTTTAATATCGAACACACCTGAGTAACTCAAATGATTTGCTTCTTAATTATTTCTCTCACTTATCTAGTTACGAGCAGCTATAGGTCATACATATGTATGTGTAATTTTTTTCAACATCTTCTCTTATATTATTATTTTTATTTAAGTCCTAAAAAAATATGAATATAGTATATCAGTGTAGGAAAACTGTCGATATGTTTAGTGTTAATTTCATTTAATTAAACTTGTTCGGTTTTAATTTCCTCTACTGCTCGAGGACGTTCTGAACCGTATAATTCCACTAACTGCAAGTCGAAGTAGAGACAATTTTTTATCACCCTCATTATCGCTTTTTTTATGCTTCTTGTAACATTCATCGATGATCAATTACCATGCGAAATGAATTACCTTGTATGGATAATACAGATTTATATCTTGTAAGATTTATATCTAAAAATATATCGTTTATGACTCTTATTCTTATCTCAATCTTAACTAACAATAAATTAACCTGTAGGTAATAATTGATCATGATATAGTAACAATACTATTTTCAGAACGCTAAACGTGTAAGATTGCGTTTTCGTGGTCATCAACAAATTTAATTATTAACGCCAACAATCACAAACTTATAATAATTTAAGATACTACTCGTTAAAATTCAAATTAAGATTGAATTAGTGATAGACTTTGGAAGCTACCACTCCCATTTTATACTTACAAGCTTCAATTTACTTGTACATACATATTATTACAATACAGTACATACTATACTCAATGAAGCCGTTACACAACTCGGGCAAAAAACTTGCATTACCTTAACAAGCATTTAACTGTACTTAATTTCAAGTTACTATTACTTGCTTCCTTGTTTTGAGCAGTAATTTAATACCACTCTAGCACCTGGGAAAACAGCCTACTTCTCGTTTTTTATGGAATTATAGTGAACGTAAAATCCGTAGGTACTTCCCCGGAAAACGTAATTCTAAAGATCAAGTGGACCGATGAAGATTTGTCGAAGTTACGTTTCTGGCCAGTTCGAAAAATACAGTTTTGAGAAAAACCTGTTTAAAATTTCACATAGCCGTTTTTCGATAAACTACATTCGTTATATTCTCATAAAAAATGGTTAAAAATGGGACGTTTTTCTAAGACCTAGAGTGATATTATCTCTGAAATAAATTCGGAACTGCTATAATCTTTCCTTAGTGAGAGATCAGATTTCTCAGCGATTATATGCCAGAAACGATTCAATCTTCGGATTAAAACGTTAGTATAAAATATAAAGTATGCGAGACGGGTCATTAGAGGCTGGGACACGATGACAGTAGCGATGAAAAGTCTGGTGTATCCTCTCTGGTTGGCTCCTCCTTAGCTTTTGGACGGGCACAATAGAGCTTTTCTAAGAATTGTTACAGACTCCGCTTCTACAATTTCTTAAGCGTTTTTGCAAATCATCCTTATTCTATAAATCGGTAAGCGTGTTTAAAAATTCTCTAGGATTCGCTTTTGAACGGATACAAAGATCATCCATCAAAGTTGATGCGTGCCCTATTATTCTAGACACATTTTACTTAAGAATAATATAAGAAGCTTTTGCTATATAATTAGGGCGACCATATGTTCTTTATTTAAGGTAGTAGCCGTGCTATATGCATTCAAAAGTTCGCTGCCTACAGATACACACTCAGACACCACCTGTATTTCTTAGTTACCATGAAACCAGAAAGAAAGTTTTAAATTATGAGTTGTACAGCTTGAACCTACTTCTTATATTAAATATTATTAATAAAATTAATCAATTTCGATTATTAGATGTTAGCAAACGCTTCTCCTCTACTAGCTTCTTTTCTTGGCCTGTTTCATACATTTCCGATTTTTACAGTACTCTTAGTGACAAACTACTGCTGCGAACTCTAATTTTTTAATATAAAATTTTTAAGATCTTAATATATGAAAATGAAATCTTTGATAATTTTTTTCATGGGTACCATCGGTTTCATGGGTACAATCACATATTTTTGAAAATTTTACTTAGCAGTATACTAGAACAAAATCTGATTGTTAATTCTACTATTGATAGAGCTTCTTTAAGTGGACAGTTCTTTATTTTAGTGGTTTTTTTGCTTTAGATTTTTTTTACATCTGCTAATGTTATTCAACTCATACATAATCCATCGTTCCATTCTCATGCATGCATGGATACCTGTAACGTAGATCCTTGCACCTAATAAGTATAGTATAATCGAATTAAATATTTTATTTATTGTAATGGTAACAAATATATTTATTGTTAAATATTATCATTCTAAGTTACCTGTTCAGTAGACATTTACAGTTCACGCTGTAGAACGATCCTACACTCTAACGAAAATACAAATTCAAGAACGGAGAAGAATGCAAAGCGAAACATTAAATAAAAGAGGGAAGGCACTGGGGATAAGCTCCGGTGGAGAATCGTGTTGATTTAGGATAGATATGTATCAAACCGGGTTGGTTAAAGTCGACCTGTCGCTTCAAGTACCATTAGCCCTTTCCAGACACTCTCTTCGGTAGACCTTCAACCTGTCATTATTGCATCAAGCCATTTTTTCAACCAATTCACCTGAGGAATCCTCTTCAACGTCGAAACGAGAATTCCATACCTTTTACGAAATTATCTTTCACAGAAAGAGAGAGAGAAAA
>NW_017133727.1:1322864-1325543 GCF_001652005.2 Ceratina calcarata | reverse complement strand
ATACGGTTAATAAAACATTCTTCACGTACAAACTAAATATTTATAAGACAATAAACGTCTTTTCTACAAAATGAAAAAATAGAAATTTTGTTTTCTTATGATCATCTATTAATGTATCTGTCCATCTACTGGCCGGGTTTTACCTATGCTTACTGCGTGGCCGGATAGGAACGCAAAAGCTACCGATCGACAAATTCGAAATGTGTTTCGTCATTGGAACGGGTCACTGTGCCACTGTGCATCGTCTCCTCTCAAGAATTTTTCTGCATCACGACAACTTGCAACACGCACTGTTAAAATCACTGACGGTCTAATAAAATCTTGTTTACGGAAACGGAACATCTCTCTTAGATTAAGACAAGTAAATTAAACTCTTCGTTGAGGATTAAACTGAAAAATGCTGTGTTCAAATTCATTGTAGAAATTACTTAAATGACATTTGCAATTTCCTCATGAATTCATTTAAGAGGACAGTTGCTTCTTTCACTGATTTTTTCTTAAGCGAGGCATGTATGCAAAATCATATTTTCACAGAACATAATCCATTTATTAATATTCTATTTTTGTAATTTCATTATATGAGATAAAAAATTCTCTAGGATTCGCTTTTGAACGGATACAAAGATCATCCATCAAAGTTGATGCGTGCCCTATTATTCTAGACACATTTTACTTAAGAATAATATAAGAAGCTTTTGCTATATAATTAGGGCGACCATATGTTCTTTATTTAAGGTAGTAGCCGTGCTATATGCATTCAAAAGTTCGCTGCCTACAGATACACACTCAGACACCACCTGTATTTCTTAGTTACCATGAAACCAGAAAGAAAGTTTTAAATTATGAGTTGTACAGCTTGAACCTACTTCTTATATTAAATATTATTAATAAAATTAATCAATTTCGATTATTAGATGTTAGCAAACGCTTCTCCTCTACTAGCTTCTTTTCTTGGCCTGTTTCATACATTTCCAATTTTTACAGTACTCTTAGTGACAAACTACTGCTGCGAACTCTAATTTTTTAATATAAAATTTTTAAGATCTTAATATATGAAAATGAAATCTTTGATAATTTTTTTCATGGGTACCATCAGTTTCATGGGTACAAGCACATATTTTTGAAAATTTTACTTAGCAGTATACTAGAACAAAATCTGATTGTTAATTCTACTATTGATAGAGCTTCTTTAAGTGGACAGTTCTTTATTTTAGTGGTTTTTTTGCTTTAGATTTTTTTTACATCTGCTAATGTTATTCAACTCATACATAATCCATCGTTCCATTCTCATGCATGCATGGATACCTGTAACGTAGATCCTTGCACCTAATAAGTATAGTATAATCGAATTAAATATTTTATTTATTGTAATGGTAACAAATATATTTATTGTTAAATATTATCATTCTAAGTTACCTGTTCAGTAGACATTTACAGTTCACGCTGTAGAACGATCCTACACTCTAACGAAAATACAAATTCAAGAACGGAGAAGAATGCAAAGCGAAACATTAAATAAAAGAGGGAAGGCACTGGGGATAAGCTCCGGTGGAGAATCGTGTTGATTTAGGATAGATATGTATCAAACCGGGTTGGTTAAAGTCGACCTGTCGCTTCAAGTACCATTAGCCCTTTCCAGACACTCTCTTCGGTAGACCTTCAACCTGTCATTATTGCATCAAGCCATTTTTTCAACCAATTCACCTGAGGAATCCTCTTCAACGTCGAAACGAGAATTCCATACCTTTTACGAAATTATCTTTCACAGAAAGAGAGAGAGAAAATTCTGTTAGATTGTGTGTGTGTGTGTGTGTGTGTGTGTGTGTGTGTGTTTACCTTTCGCCAAATTTTCATTCAATTTGTAAGGATTATTTAATAGAGCTTCTACTTGAATTAAGTATGAGCCGTAAGATCTTTGCCAAAACTTTAAGACACGTAATAAAAGGCTGTGTTTAATATCTGAAGCAATGAACTTTTGGAAAAAATGATAATTAAAGAGGAGTACAGTTTATAAAATTGTTCGACCTGTTTTACTCGGTCATAAGAAATTTTTAATGCATAATTTCTAGTATTCTAATACATAGCTTTGGCATTTGTTCATTGACCTGTACGGTACTTGCAATTATCTACATTGTCTACATGTCCTATAATTCTTACTTTTGTATACTTTTTATTGTATAGCTTAAATAATATTCTCGAAATTGGCATTATGGCAAAGGCACTGTTGCTCGTCGAAAGTCACATTGAAAAAGCAGATTTTTAAGAGACTTAAATTGGCTTAATGATAATGCATCTAGGATCTGGGAATTAATGGTGCTTCGAGTCTGATAAGTCGATTCGCGTGGCGTACTTTAATGAGGAGAAACTCCTCGTGCATTTTCTCGTGCGACTTCGATTTCTCGTCTTAAGAAATCTGCTAGGATAATCGTAGCATCAAGGAAACGAAAGTTTTCTGATCTAGGATGAATAAGCCAGTACATCGACAGTTTACCTAAACTCGAAGTTTATATCAAGTTTCTTATTTAACTCAATTATTAATTTTGTAAAAGAATCAGAATTTTGTACGTAAAAGAGTACAACTTTCAAGATACAATTAATTGTATCTAAGGGAATGAATTTATTCTAGTATAAAATGAAAATTATACCTGTATTTTCAGTAGATGTACGATACGGTTAATA
>NW_017133727.1:1319764-1322105 GCF_001652005.2 Ceratina calcarata | reverse complement strand
GAATATCAGAATATAGAAAGAACAATTTCGTATTATACTGTTTATATTATATAAAATATTTGAGTACACATATTACATTCTCAATTTCGTTCTGAAATTGTACCTGAAGCAAATTAGTGGAAAATGGTCTGTTCGGTAATCAGGAAAGGAACGGATGCGGAAGTGAACGGGATCTTTGATAGTAGATAAGTTTTTGAATGTCGAAACAAGAAAAATGCACGTTCTAAGCATGACTGGGCTACCGTTGCTCCTCAGATCGGCGTGGACGCGTGGCCAACGAAAAGTGCAAGCTAAACATGAAGAGCGAACGTCATAGTATGAGGTGGCAACAATGCTCATTGACGGGCCAACTTGACACCCAGAATGACTGGTGTGTACGATGTGTTACCGGGTCTCTGACCCCGTTTACCAGAATCCTTATTCAACCAGCTCTGTCTGCACTGGTCAACATGATCTCTGTCACATAGTTACAGATATGTATTTTTTAATGCTGATTTCGAATAATGATTTATTCAACCAGAGTTTAATTGTCACGTAGTTTTATATTACCTAATGATAGTTGAATTTACACCAATTTGTTCGTGCATATTATCATAGAAGTGTGCGAGAATCCGAGAATATCGGGTTGACTTAGGCGAGAAGTTTTCTTGGGATCGGAACAGCTTTTCGTAACTTTCGCAATTACTGGAAATGTTCGGGATTCTCGATATTCTCGGGTTCTTGCACGTCTCTAATAATGTAGCGTGAATTTCGTTTATAGCCGCCGTCACGAGAGAGCAGACCTACGCAAAGACCAGTTGTCGATCATTGTGCGCATCTCTCTCTTTCTCTTTAATGATGTCCATATCATCGCCACTATTCGGATCTACGTATTCGGTTACTCCCGCTACCTCTGATGCGCGGAACGGGTCTGTTCTCTCGTGAACTCAAGTGCACAAAACAATCTTCCCTTTCCTTTCCTTTCCTTTCCTTTCTTTTCCTTCCGTGTATCTATGTATTATATGTAGATTCTTTCATATGTATATGTATGTAGATCTCACAATTAAAAAACTAGATACATGATAGCTGCCTGTTTTGTATTGATTGATAATATGAGAAACAAGCTTATTACATATTTGGGTTTTCGATTAGAATAGGAAATAGAAAACTGAACAAACGAATTTTATTTATGCAATGTTTAGAACTTATGTGATAACTTTTGTCGAGATAACTTTTTGATAAGTCACATTCATAAAGGTTTATGAATTTGCATAAAAATCTACTTATGGATCTCACTTGGGAGTTGGAAAGTTTGATTTAAAAATTCTTTATAGAACCTCGATTGGCTAGCCTTCTTCCTATTATGTTAGGTGCAGTACGCAATATCTTCTCGTTTTTTTTACATACTCCGCGTTTACATAACGTAACGTTAATGCTTTTTCTCTAACGTTTCTTCTTCCTTTCGCAATTTACGTAATACAGGTAAAATGATGTCCGCGATATTATCCTAACGTATATTGGAAACCTTTTCTATAATATCAAGAATAAACATTCGAAGTCCATGAAAATCCGTAGTCTATTCATAAATAATACTTACACTTATATAGATTGAACATTTTCCATCATTTATTCATATTTTACGTACTTTATGGAATCTTTCAATCTCAAATTTCTTATAAATTCTATTGTATATTTAATTTATTCAGTGAAGTAAATAGAATTTTGTCCTGGTACTTCCAGTTAGAAAGGATTGCTATAACACGAATTAGACATTGTTATGTCAATGACAGCTTTTGACAGAGTGAAAGGACAGGAATAACAGCAATTGCAGTAACAAAATCTAACATTAGATACATTTAAGTATAGTATAATCAAATACATAGTATCTACTTTAATCAATGTTGCATTCTCAAGCTTGTTATAAGGTCCTAAAAACCGCAGTCTGTTCTACGTACATGTATGTATGTATACATGTATGTATAATACTCACACTTGTATGCACTCTTAAAATGTTAATACGTGCAAATCAATGTGGTATGTTGACAAGTTTTTTGTTATATCGCCTGCATACATATATCTGCGTATATACGAACGCGCAATCTTAAGTACCTATGTCCACGATAAGATAATACGAAAGTAAAAACGTTGTCGATTTTTTCTGAACGTATTACTGACATATTGATTCGTATAACAGTTAATTAATTGGTGCACACTCCTCAAGATCTGTGAGAAATAATCGTGAGATGAATTTATAATTCAAAGTAATATTTATTTTGCGATACTTATAATGCAAAGCAATTTAGTTATGGAAGATTTACGGAATTAAACGGAGTTCTAATTCAGAAGTAATAAGCAAACTGTT
>NW_017133727.1:1295042-1318655 GCF_001652005.2 Ceratina calcarata | reverse complement strand
ATGTATGTATGTATGTATGTATGGACAAATAAAATATTATTCCTATTATTATTACTAAATATTATTTCTAACATTGCAAATACTGAAATAATGTTAAATAAATCTATAATCAATTGAAAAACGATATAATTCACAAAATAATGATTATTATAGCATTATTGTAAGTAGTGAATTTATAAAAAAATTGTATTTACAGTAGATATAAAGAATGCTTGCTATATTAAAAAAATATACAAACCGTTAAGAGACGAGTGCATATTACAATGCTTAAACGAAAACAGAAACGTTTAGCTAAAACACATTTTTTAAGCTGTTACCGTAAATGTTTTATTTTACACAGAAATCGTAATAATAAGATTCCATTGAAAATCACAGTGGCTTTATAGAAATTTCCATCACTTTTCAGAAACTGTTTAACAATTCACAGCAAATAGATTTGTATCGTGTCGTCGCTTCGTCGGGAAATGAAAGAAAAAGTCGAAGAGCATGCGATCGTATCTCGTATGGTTGGGGGTAGGGACGCTATGTTGGGAAAAGCACAAGATCATGCAGCCACTATTATTTATCGTATACTGCAGGGGGGTTGTCCTAGACTTGGTTCTTCCAAACGAACGTTCCAGAAGATCGAGCACGCATTGTTACGTTATACTTTTGTCGGCGATCGCATTTCGCTTATGCACAGAATAGTTCGCCAATGGGTACAATGATTTGCACTTATTGATTAATAAATCAATGCTCCGGAACTATACTTATCATTTACAGACCTCTTTCTGTTTCTTCATTCGATCAGAGGGCTTTGAACTGTAACCAGTTACAGACATCTTTCTATACATTCTTGAAATGGTTGCATACATTTAGACAAACTTTATATAACACTTAATATATAATATATATTGAAATTTTCATTTTCTTATGTTGAGTGAACGATGAATCTCGGGGATACAGAGTGTTACCTGTTTCCCAAAGTTGAAAGTCCTCTCACTCTGTTCTACCATTCTTAGCGACGTAACTCACATCCTTATTTCCATTTTATTATTGTCCACGTGGATAACTAAGTCGTTAGAATCATTTTCTCATAATTAAAATACGAATTTTTATCCCAAATCTATTAACATTTCCTGTTGCGATTTCGACTGCAATACTTTTGGTATTAAAAATCTTACTTTATTTTAATATTCAAATAAGAATAAATCTTCGAATTTATTTAAACCCTCTATTAAGAATTCTTGAAACGAATCTTCATATTATCTGTCGTGGCCCTTATTACTTATGGATGAGTCGTGTCATTGGTAATTATAAAACGAATCTGATACGTCTCGGTGATCTTTGACAGTGTCCGAATGAGAGCGACGACACAGGAATAAAGGGTATCGATAGAACAGACATTTGACAGGATTTAGATATGATCTTAACAGCGGTGGTTTACAGCCTTTATCATCTGACGAGTCTAACCTACTGGTCGCCACTGAAAACCGCTAGTCACCGAACCAGATATCGACGCATAGAACGTATTTACATGAACGCGCATAAAAATTACTATTTCGAAAGAATATATTGTACATCAACGTCATCAACACGAGGCACAAAAGTTGTTACGCAACATTACGGTCATTTCATTTTTACTTTTGGAATAATAGACTATTCCTGTGTGTTGGACCACAAAAGCAAAATGTAAATGTAAGCAAAATGAAGTGTTTATGATAGTCAATCTAAATAAGAATGTAGGTGACGTCGATGTAGCAATGTAATCAATCTAAACGACAATCAACCTAATTAAAAGATGGATTTCAAATAGACATTAGTTTTATGATGTAAGCCTGTAATGCAATTATATTCATCCACCATGTGCAACATTTGTATTCTTTCCACATGCGATTTTTTCATATATACGCATCAACTTTACATTTTGCTAATCATGCTATAAATATGGAATTCTCGTATTATGTGATATGTGAGTGTTATCGTCATAACAGAATGGTTATAAGGAGATTTTAAAAGAACAACGAAGAAAAGGAAAGAAAAGAAGTAAATTCGGTAAAAGTTCGTAATGTAAGTCGAATAATAGAAATAATAATATAGAATATATTAAGTACAAACAATTAAGCAAATTATAATAAAAACCAAAGACAATAATACAAATCATCATAAAGTAAGAACAGATGTGGATAGTCTCAATTTTTATAACCAATTATAAACCAATATCCATGTAGTAGTAGACAAAAGTTATACTAGCTCTGTCCCATAATAATAGTAGCAAGTGAATATTTAAACGGGAATTATTGGCGAATGCAGCTGTCAGTTATGTTATAGCGCGAAACCTTCAATGAAAATCAATGTTTCATAACGTCTTGACACATCTTTCAATTTTTACGTTAACCTAATTATTCCGAATTATTATTATTTGTCTAACTTCATCCGCCGTTCGAAATCAATTGTTTTATTTCAGTTGAATCTCAAATCCATTGTAAAAGTAAGATGATGAAAAGGGAGTCTTCAAGCAAAGATCGAGTTGCAATTATCCACTTCTTGATACATAAAAATAAAAACGATGTTATAGGGAAAGCAAAGCTTCGCAGCCAAGAAATCCTACCTACAAGATTAAAATCCAATAACGAAATTATTGAAAAATCCTGAAACTATCTGAACATGCAAAATAAAGTTAGGAGTAACATGTTTAGTTTTTTGATAATAAATGTTGCGTTCTATATTCATTTTCTTTTGCTAGCATTATTATGGGACAAATTAAATTCATTAACTGCTATTATTATCATAGGATAAAAGTAGTAATAGATTAAAGAAATAATAATAAAGCCTTTTTAATATTAATGAAATCTAGAGAACTTTAAGAAAGGATTCTTGATAAAGGTCATTCATATTAATAGACAGAATTAACTTCGTGCATGAAGAATCACGCGTAATACCGAAAAGAGATTTATAATGCATGAGTTTCATATCGTTTGGTTTTCGATTACACGCTTGCTGTACCATCTTGTCCTTTCATCGCGTTATAAAAAGATACCCAATCATACGTGAACCCAGAAACGAAAGGTGAGTAGTTAAATCATTTGCATAATACTCCTATAATAAAAATGAACCTGTACATATTAGGGCGAGCTCATTGTCCTGTTACAAACAAATGTTGTAGTCTATATCCATCTTTCAAGAGACAAACATTTCGTGAATTTTCAAACACTTTTACAGGAGACATTAATGAGGTAAACCGGAGAATGATACCTAGGATTTTCTAATAAATCTGTAAAAATCTTAACATTAGCAGCCCCGTTAATGACTTTGATTTACCTCAGTAAATGTCCCTTACTAAAATAACATGCATGGAAATGTCTTGATCAGACAATACCAACTCGACAACTAACTAAAAATTAACTCCTGGCTATCTGGTGTCGAGTGAAGACCCAAAGCAATTGACTGTATTTACTGTATTGTGGATATAACAATTCAAGATATCAACAGACCTTAAAGAAGCCCTTAATGAAGATAACTCGACCGTAATGATATCGTTTATCAACAACACTGGATTCAGAAATTGTACTTACAATTCGTAATGATTTAACACCTAATAGTCGCTAATAATCGTAAATGTTGGTGCAATTATGAACTCTAAAGAGAAAAATGTCTCTCATCTTAGTAGCATAATACTCCTATAATAAAAATGAACCTGTACATATTAGGGCGAGCTCATTGTCCTGTTACAAACAAATGTTGTAGTCTATATCCATCTTTCAAGAGACAAACATTTCGTGAATTTTCAAACACTTTTACAGGAGACATTAATGAGGTAAACCGGAGAATGATACCTAGGATTTTCTAATAAATCTGTAAAAATCTTAACATTAGCAGCCCCGTTAATGACTTTGATTTACCTCAGTAAATGTCCCTTACTAAAATAACATGCATGGAAATGTCTTGATCAGACAATACCAACTCGACAACTAACTAAAAATTAACTCCTGGCTATCTGGTGTCGAGTGAAGACCCAAAGCAATTGACTGTATTTACTGTATTGTGGATATAACAATTCAAGATATCAACAGACCTTAAAGAAGCCCTTAATGAAGATAACTCGACCGTAATGATATCGTTTATCAACAACACTGGATTCAGAAATTGTACTTACAATTCGTAATGATTTAACACCTAATAGTCGCTAATAATCGTAAATGTTGGTGCAATTATGAACTCTAAAGAGAAAAATGTCTCTCATCTTAGTAAATGTCTCAATTTCTATTGAGATCACCATATTTACTCACTGGCTTATTTTTCTGTCATTCTATATGTTATCTTAAAATAATAAGAAATAAAATCAGCGAATAGACATTGTGGAACAAAATTGGTAGATTTAGAAACTTCATTGGACGTGCAGCATAGTATGTCTCCTGTACAAAACAGGGACTTAAGGGAATCTTAAAAATAAGTAACGACTATGAATACCGAATATGTTTGTTGCCTATTATCAAATAAAAATAGAAAGGAAAAGATAAAAGTTAGCATGGCGGTAACATTTATTGAATAAATTCAAAATTATAGTGATTCGGCATCTTCCTCCGACTTACCTTGTAGATTTCTGGACTAGAATCCGAAGGACAGTGTTTCGGGGCCATGTCCTAGTAAGATGCACCCCTGGGTAACATACACGTACCGTATGTCGTATTGGAGAACACACGGGGCATCGTCGGCCGATCAAGCCTCGGTATACGCTCCCTGGTCACAGTGGGGAGCCGGAGAATGGCATTATGGGAGACCTTCCCTCCCCTTCTTCTCTCCAGACCTCCAGCGCGCATTGTCTGGCAGCCATATTGGAATAACAGCCAACCCCGTCGTGATTGGTCCGTTTTTTAACGGAGAACCCGTCGCCTGGCACAATACTTGTCCTGGCCATGGTTAAGCAATGCCTTGCTACGCGATAGACTATCAGTCGACTCCATGCTGTGCCTGCATCGAAATCATCATCGGCTGTTTATAATTTCCGACCGGAGTTTCACAGTGTCGCTTACCATGAAACGAGATTACCTGGGAAACCCGCTACATTCGACCGTCCTTGCACTTCCTAACGCGATCTCAGCCAGTTCGTTCCACTGATCAATTTTTCACATTGCGACGGTGTTTAATCGAGAAGAACGTTCAATGTGTATTCCCGTTTGGTATCAATGGAAGAATTTCACAGATGAACAGTCTTTGCGAGAAAGTGTGGGAAAACAGTGCGAGTTATTTCGTTAAGACAGTGACTCGATCCTACTCTTCACGTATCTCGTGGAGACAGTGATTCTATTTCGCTCTTTGTACATTTTATTATATTAAGACAAGTGTTTGATCTTGCTCGTCATAAATTTTGTTAAGACAGTGGTTTAATCCTGTTCTTCAACAACCTTGTTAAGACAGTGGTGGACATCTTACTCCTCATACACTGCTATTTTATTAAGATAGTGGTTTGATCTGCATACATTTTAAGACAGTGGTTCGATCTTATTGTTCGTACTTGTTAAGACAGTGATACCAACAACCCTACTTTTGATGCATAAAAAATTGTTGCCCTAGTGCGGAAATGTACTTTAAGTACCAAGAATTGAGTGACTTTGACGTAAAACTATGCACTGTGCTTGTACAATAATCGTACTTTGGATTACCGTATTACGGATTACCTTCCCTAAGGTAGGTCGACGGAGCAACAATTTTCCATAAGAAATCGTATATTTACGTGATAAAAACCAAATATCATTCATATTTTACAGTTTCATTAACATTCTATGTTCTGTTTCTCCTTTTTCATTTTTTTATTAAAATAACGCTTTCATCCTACTCTTTATACATTTTATTAAGACAGTGGTTCGATCTTGGTCTTCATAGGTTTTATTAAGGCAGTAGTTCGATCTTGCTCTTCATCCATTTTGTTAAGACATCCATTTTTGTTCGATGTTGCTTGTCATACATTCTGTCAACACAGTGGCATATACAATTTTACTTTTAATGCATGTATGTATAACTAATTATTGCCTCAGATGATATGAATAGTGCAGAAATGTACTTTAATTATCAAAGATTCAGTGACTTAAACGTAAAACGATGTACCGTGCTTGTTGTACAATAGTCGTACTTTGGATAAGATACTGTTTGACGGATTACATTCCCTAAGATAGGTTGACAGAACTACAATTTTCCTTAAGATATTGTATATTTACATGACAAGTAAGAATTCCTTTATTAAAGAGAAATATCATTCATATTTCACAGTTTTATTAACTTTTTATAGGCACATCCATTGCTCATTTTTATACAGCAGTTTAATCTTAGTCTTCATACATTCTATTAAGACAGGTGTTCGCTCTTGATCTTAATGCATTTTATTAAGACAGTGGTTCGATCTTATTCCTCATACATTTTATTCCTCATATATTTAACTAATTATACAATCTCGCTCGAGATACATAAAAACTTGTTGTCCTAAGCGATATGAACAGTGCGTAAATGTACTTTATCAAGAGTGGATTAATTTAAACGTAAAATGATGCACCGAGCTTGTACAATAATCTTACTGTAGATTACCCTATTACAAATTACATTCCTAAGATAGATCGACGGAACTACAGTTTTTTTTCTTACGAAATCGTATATTCATTAGGTGCCGGGAAAAGTTCGAGCTGAATCTTTCTTTTCCATTGGTAATACATACATATATACAATCTCATTTAAGAAAATGTTGATGACCTTTACATCTCTTCTATTTGTTCACCTACAAAATAAATCACATCACCAGAATATGCCTCTCTTGAAATCATTTAGAATTATTTATTATTATTATACAAACATTTTTCAGTAGATACAATAATAATGACGAAAATTAAGGTGATAATATCTGGTAAACCACAATGAGTCCATTCACGTAATTACATTTTTAAATTGTATGAAGTATTGAAATAATTTATACATCTTTCCAAGTCCCTTTTGAATTATCGATGCGACGGGTTGGGATAAGAACTAGAATAAATCGAATATATTTAAATTATTTTCATACGGTTTCTATATAAACAATATATAATAAGTATACATGTATAACGGTAAATAAAAGTTACATGAGAATCTAAATGAAAACATTCTACTTCTTGTATCATTCTCATTTTACAAGTTACAATACAAAAAAGTAATATCAAAGACATCTGAATTAAAAATTGTTTTTATGAAGAAATACTAAATTAAAAATAATATCTCCTTATAAACTGAATTTTGAACTGATACACATTTACGTCTATGTAAGACCAGATACAATCAAAATAATCCAATCGAACATAAAATTGCACACTGAACATAAAACTGGCTATTAAATAGGTAATTAGACACGGCAGGTTTGTTTGATGGGACAATGCGTGCAAGGGTTAACGCTATCGAAACCAATCTATTCTGGTAAACGATGAGGACACGCATCCTGACACCGGTCAACGACAACAATTAATGATCGAGACAGGGAATCAATGATCGCGATTAACAAGTTAGGCTATTTATAATCGCGGCAGGTGACGTTCGCACGTTTCGTCGACGACAAACGGTGAAAATGAGACGTCAAACCCGTTGGGAAGTAAGCGTGTCGGTATCGGTGATCCGGTGCCCTTTTGTCGAGGGCCGCAAATAAGATTTGTCCTCGATATATTTGTCATCCCTCGGTAGGACAATCGTGCCGGCGCATTCGCCTCGTTCGATTCTTTCCCGGTAGTTTTCGAAGCTTCGCCAGGAACCGATGAACGTTGTATCAGAGGCACGCACGGCTGGTACCTTTTCGATGCCACGGTGCCCCGAAGGGGCCAGTGGTCGAAAAATTTTGTCGAGTAACGCAGGAATTATTATCCGTGGATGGGTACGGGGGATCCGGTAGAGAGGAAAAAAGAAAATGGTCGTTAGGCGCGCGCGAAATGTGAGAAATGATCTGTCGACGCGACGTTCCCGTGGCCGTGGAAAAAGCCGGCCGCGGTGTTCAAAGAAGCCGTGGAATCGAACAAGACTGGAGGGAACCGAAGCTATTACTTTTAGACGCGCCGTCATCCAGCGAATTCCCTTCCGCTGGATTTCAGGGTACATTCTTATGTAAACATCGAAATGAAACGAATTATTCAAGGTTTTTTCAAAAGAAATCCACGAGATGTAACTTGAAAAATTATTTTATTATTTATTTCCGCACGTTTTTATAGTAAAAGAATGTTTAATGTCGTTTGTATTGATTCGAAGATGGGAAAATATAAGTATAGTAGACAGTGTCAAAGAAAAAAGATGTTCAAACAGTTGGCAGATACCTCAGGACCCAATCGCCTGAATAAAATAAACATATGAATACTTACCTTATACAGATTTATCTAAAAAATAATAAAACCCCACTGATCGCTAAGTGTTTTTGTACAGATTTCAAAAGAATCGTGTTTTCTTGTTAAAAATTGTTGAATAGAAAATTAATATTTCAATCAAAAGTCATGCAAGAGTGCGAGGCTATAGAACAGTGGAAGAATTTTCCAAATCCATTGAATAGTTTTCCTAAAATCGTATCGATCGTAGTAAAAATGACGTTTTGAGGCGTTTCATAATGTTTGATATATCACGTTTGATATAAAATAATAATGATCTTATTTATGTAACAGTTGCTGCAATGCTTGTAATACAATATTTGATGGTTGAATTTTTTATATAATGTTTGATATAACAATTGTTATAGTAATTGATAGAATCTGTCATATAATGACTCGTACAATAATTCATATAGGAATTAATAGAATGTTTCATTAGAATGTATCCGTAAAAAAGAAAAGTAATAAAGTGAAAATTTGTTTAAAATTCTGATTCATTTATTATACCATCAAATCTATTGTATGCGTTCAGTAGCTTCTGAAAAAAAAAGAACACTTGTTAGCTTTAGACTCAGATAGAGATTAGATTCTATGTAATTGTTCTCCTCCTTCAACAAACATTAACTCTAAGATTTGACGAGTTGTATTTAACCCTGTCTCTTTTTAATTAACCGCGTTATTAATGTTATTATCACATCTTTCCCGCCGTCTCTCACGAGGGAAACATAAACAAGAATTATGACTGTAATGTCTGATGTTTAATTAGGACTTTGTTCATTTGATATTGTTTAACACATTCCCGCCAGCTTTCAACGAATAGCTTATCTTTAATTGAGGAAAATATTATCTGCCCAAAGAGGATCAAGTAAAATTTTTCGAATTTCGTTGAAACAAACCTAAATCCAAATCATTAGAATGACTCTCTACTTTTGTAAATGTACTCAATCAGCGTGGAAGACGAAAGAGCTTGCATTCGTCGAAACACAACCTCGGATCAACTTTTTGCCACTAGAGAATTATATTTTTGCTGCGAGAAAACGAGCGCTCGCGCTCTTTGTCGTTAATTGATTCTTATTTCGGGCGGAGGAAAATAGAAGAAGCTGAGAAGCCAGAAAATTCTACGTCTCCTTCTTTTTTCCTCGCACCGGTCGATGTTATTAGAGATAATAATCTCATAAAATAATAATTCTTCGAAGGCTGCTCGAACGTGGACAGGCCCCGGGCCGAATTGAACGACAGGCGGCACGGCGAAAGAAGTATAGAGCCTTTTCGTTCTTCTGTCGGTCACGAGGCACGGGTGGAAGGAACGAACCGAACATCCTACCTTTTCAGATGGCTATTACATTAACGAGTAGCGTCGGCCATTGTCTGGCCCAAATGTGGGTCCGACCGTACGATAATGGCCGACTATAATTTCCGAACTGAAAAATCACATCTCTGATTCGACCGCGGCATCTGTGTCAATGTATTAGATTGGGGTGTATGAAATTTTCTCCAAACGTAGAAGACGAAATTCCTGTTCTCTATGGAATCATTTATTATAGTAGAACGCGTCGGTTTTCCGAAACATTATTTATCCAACTAGAGAATGAATCACTTAACTGGAAGATAGAAGTAATTGACAGAATTTTTCATATAACATTGTTGTAATGCTCGATACAATAATTGATGTAGTGATACAATGCTTCATACAATAGTTGTTACAATACTTAATACAATATTTCATACACTGATAATTGATAAATCAATTGATACAATAAAAAAGTGATTAAACAGCATGTATTTTACTATGAGACACCGTTTTCGTATCACGTGTTTCATATTTCATGTCCCATTTTTAAAACAGATATCAATCTGCTAGGAAACGAAACATCCGTAAGTATTTTTGCCGTTGGAAATGCAATTAATAGAGCTCGTACACGTGTTTGACAAACCGGTACAGGGAAATAGAGACAGGTCCCTAGATCTGAAACGCATATTTCAACCATGCTATAAATCAGGACATCAAACATTTGAAGTAGTAACATGAAACATTTATACATATTTTACGTGTGTGTGCTGCAGCTATTTTTTTCATCTTATCATGAATACTTCTGTTTCAATAAATGATCATTAGACTGCAAATTTGATACATTTGAAGAAAAATTAGATGTACAGTTAGTAACAGTGAATCTGAACCAGCTCGGGCTTGTGTTAATTTCCCCTAAGGGGACAAAATTCTTATTAGATTTAAAACTGATTTCATTTTGACCCATCAAAAACGTGGAAAAATGAACAAAGTATCAAATGTATAGTACACATCATTATTTTTGGACAGTAAAAGGAATCTGAATCCAGATTTCATTCTTTAAAATTGTATCACAAATGTTTTATTTTATATACAAATCTGCAGTCTAGTGACTACAATTAAGGTGGTAAATTCCGATATCGGCGCGATAAGGCAGAATGTCAATCTTACCCACAAAATTAGCCAAAGATATGAGTTTACGGGACTAGGTTTTTCATCCTTATACTCTTGCGTCGTCAAGTACCTCTTTGGAAAGAAGAAAAAATATGCTAATATTCAGTAATATGACTGTTACACAGTCGATTAGAAATCGTAGTTATAATGTTTTTCTTTATAAGCAATTTTAGAGATTATTCTGTTTGAAATTAAGTCAAAAGCACACCAGGTGTAACTTTTGTCTTTCCACAGAGCGACGAGCCAAACATCTCATACCGAAACGAAGAGTGTAGCCCCATAAATCTATATTTTACACTGTTTTAGCTTGATTATCAGCAAAAGAGACGTAAAAATTCTACTGACAAACGTCAGAAAAGTAACGCGATTATCCTAGCTCCTTAAGATGCTATTTTTAATAGCCACTTTTACTCGATAAACATACACGTGTTATGTATGTAATTTCAGCCAGACTCATATGAATTATTTACATACATAGTTTATATATATTTGTACTTCACTACAGAATCTTGATGTACACGTTGTGTACATATGAACGTGTCCGAATTTCATTTTTTAAATTGGTAGCACAAATGTTTTATTTTAATGGAAATCTGTAGCCCAGTGATCAGAATTAAGGTAATAGTTCTCAATAGATACTTTTACATTAATAAAGATTGTATGCAGTTATTCAAAAGGAATAGTATAACAGTCGCGAGCAACGATCGGAGCGTGCGTAAGGGATGAAGTAGGGTGGAAACGGGGACATGCGATTGGCCGCGGGGCGGGAACGTTTCGGGGGTTGCTCGGACCAGCAGGTGGATCTTCAACAACACCCCTTTGTCCCTCAATTAGTTACGTTTTTTCCCTGTCCCGTACCCTCCTCCGAAATTTTACCTGCCCGTCGGCCGCAGTCAGTTTTCGAGTACCGCGCATCGGGTCGAGTTTTAGTCGAGTCACAGTGAATCCGGTTCCCTTGAATCATCCCGCAACAATTTTTAATTCTTCATTCCCCTTTACTGTCGAATTAAAAAGTGCACCGATCGCAGTGAACGAGTTTGTTTATCGGAGATAAAACGAATTTGTGTTCTCGTGGCGTGATTCAGTGAATTTTATGTGAACGATAGATCACGGTTATTCGTGAACCAGTCGTGACGCTCACTGTGAACCTTCGCATAAAATACAACGTTTTCAATGTGAATTTATCAAGTGCGATTTGGATATTTGTTTTATATTTTCGAGGAACAGTAATATAAATTTCCATTTTCATATTCTATGCAACATACACAGTGAATGGATTTTCTATATTTTCCAAATCCGCAGTCTGTTTAGTGATTTAACAGATCTATTATATTATGATCGAAGAGAACGGTGGTTCGACGGGGTGACACGCGCGTAACACGAGATTCATCAAGCAAAGTAACGCATTCCTTTGGCTCATTTCGTTCGTAATAATCGTAACCGTGCGTTATTTTCGAGATTACAGTAGCAGTCGTACGAATTACTGTCGTCAGTAACATAATGCGAGTAACAGAACGTTTAATAAGCGACGACCCGTACCGCGCTGTGCAATTAAATGCTTTTAAGTGATCCTCAAGAATCGTTTCTGGGCACGCGAATCTGTTTACGCTTACTGACGTATGTCTCATCAACGGATAAGTCGATCGCGTGCATTTTTCCTTAGACAAAACCCGCTATTAGATAAGTACGCGAAGTCGGGATATGAGTAATTTCGTTTCTTCGTCCAGTGCGACCGATGTAGCGAGTGCCGCAATCGAATAACAAGGAATACATGTTTCAATTATGTATTACAGTATATATTGAAGTTATTGTGACGTACAGTGGTTCACGAAAGTGTTCGTACTTTTTCAGTAGTAGAATAACTTGTTTATTCTCGAAGCAGACACCGTCATTTTCTTCTAAATGCTGGAAGATGTGCTTTATTTAGTTTATTGCGTCTCTTACGAGTTGCATTAGCCTGAACTTCCGTTTCCTTCTCACAATGTATTTACAAACGAAGAAATAAAGTCTAAACTTACAATCAAACCAATAAAAATCCTGTACGAAACTAAAAACCACAAACTATAATTAAAAATGTTACATAAACGAAACCAGAAAACAGAAAACATAAAAGAATAAAAATAATACATAGAAGACTTGGTTTACTATGTAAAATTGTTAATGATCGAAATCGCAATTTTAACTTTTTTTTTGGTGTTTCTAATAAAAATTTAAAACGTGCTTTTTGTAAGTGTAAACAAATTGGATTGGAAACATAGTTTCATAGGAATCTGTTACTGTGAGCTAAAAACGATTTCAAACAAAGAAAATTGTTTTCGTCAAGTTTCGGCTTAGAATTGAATTATTATATTATGAATTGGAAGATTTCGTGTCGATGCATCTAACATTTTTATGCTTCACGTTACACACATAGTGAACTAGTATTCTAACAGCTAAAAGAAAATTAACTCGACTACACCAATAGTATAGAAGTCATTTGGTTTTAAAATGTGTTCGAATCCTTCCGTGAAACACTGTAATAAGAAAATTGAGTTGATTAAATCTAATAATAATTCTGAATATTAAATTGATCCCCTTTTTACTAAAACATAAAACACATAGTAGTATTAAGATCTGATTACTCATTGTGTACTAGCTTATCCTTCTAGAAGGAGCATAATATAATTTGAGAGAAATCTAGTAACTGAACAACTTAATTTACCAATTTTAAAATACGCTGTATATTTTATTATACATATGTTTGCCTCCCATTTCTGAAATATACAGGGTGAGTTAATAAGAAATATCATTTTTAATTAATCAATAGTCATTGATTTCATTATGAACTCAGACAGAAACACACTTTAATTGGTCAGAATGTACGAATGCATTTATTTAATGATCTCTATCGGATGAAATCCTACGCTACACGTTTTGATGAAATAATTAGATAACAAGTTATTGTGTATGATACTTGTTACTGACTCACTCTGTATAAGAACGAATGCGAATAGTACATAAACGAATCCTACGTATGTTACAGGTGAATATATTCTTAGTTCTGGGAATCAAGGAGGGAGCGGAAGCGACGCTACCGAGGAAGACGATCATCTGCTCCGAGACGCGTCGCTGGGCTTAGACAATCACCCGTTGGACGGATTAACCAATGATTCTTTGGGATTAACCGATACTTTAGAGCTCGAGAATGATTTTCCCTCGGACCTACTCGGAGGTGGTCTCTTAGGAAGCGCGAGCGTCGACGGCCTCCTCAACAACGATACGCTCGGCCTGCCCGACGGATTCAATCTCGAGGAGGCACTACAGCTCGTTGGCCTCGATGAGGCTCAGCCAGAGGTACGTATTTCCAATTTCTTACACAGTATATTTCGATTAATCCAGACTGCTGTTTATTTTGGACGAATACTGCAGAACAAAAACAAAAGCCAGAATATAATGTCGTTTCGTTTTTTATGTGGGACAGGCCTACCTTTTTTATTGAAACAATTTTTGCCCGTATAACATACGATTGGAAATACAGCATAGCTTTTAACTATGATTTTAATTCGAATTCTGATTAGGATTCATTCATTGCAACCAATTTTAAATAGATACTGTATCATATCATTGTGTCACTACGTTCGTCAGGATTTGAAATCTGAAGCTTAGTTCGAACCTCAAGATATTTAACTGTCAAACTGTCAATGTTGAGCAGATGAGAAATATTCATAACACTTGTACCGCATAATGAAAGTCTGATTTCGCATGTGTGCATCCAAAGCACGCCGGGAATCATTTTAGTTAGCTGTACATAAAAGAGATCATACCCCCCACGTATGTGACTTCAGGAAACGAAAAAAATATGTTTAATAATATCTCAATTGTAGATAACGCTACGAAAGCTCTTTAAATAAAAATATAGAAGAGAATAATATAATAATTAATTAGACAGCAACCAGATATGTAGAAATTATGTTATGTAAAAACTGAGCAAATAAATGTATATACAAGAGAGTTACATAAAACATAAAAGTAGACTGAAACGATAAATTCTTTTGCTTTCCTATAAAATCTGATTTTTATCAGATATATGGTAATTAGAATGATGGTTTCGATATTTTACGTTTTGGGAAACAGTTTCATTCGAAAATTGGTCGTGTAGGAAGCGAAATCGGAAGTGAAGAAGAAGACAGAGGACAACGTGAGAGAATCCGCGAGCGCAAAGGACGAAGCGGCGATTACCAGCTCGAGCAGTGTCGTCGAGGTCGCGAAGTCATCCAAGTGCGAGGATCCCGAGACCGGCGACATGATTCACACGCCGCAGTTTCATCATCCCCATCATCCGCATCACCGTTCCTTCCAGGTACGCGTATTACACATACATATATGAACATTAAATAATACAGATTGTTCCAAAAATATTATTAGTCCGTCCGTAGACAAACATGCAAAAATGAACCTCGGTTTCTTAAATAGAACGAACTCGTTAAAAAATATGATTTTTATTAAAAAAAACTGTTGACCTTAACCACATCGTAACGAAAATCAATCGACTGAAACGATTATATAATATATGATATATAAATACTGAAATATGCGTACAGCTTTTAATATCTCATATGGCTGTAAATATCGCACTCATTCTTCATACTTAATTGCTACACCTTCGATTTTTCTATAAATACATGAGATCTGCATATTACAGATCACTGTTCTTGAATAGTAAAAGAAATCTGAATTTAGACTTCGTTTTCCTAATTGGTATTTATTACGTGCTAATGCTTTGCATAAAACTCCGCAATCTAGTCGCGACCTCTTTGATCGAATATTACTTATGTCGATTCAGAAGACAACAATCGCGATGCAAACTCGCCTTGGTTTGTCCCGGGAAATTACCGATATATCCATATGCATAATGTTCTTATGAGCACGATGTTTGCCATACCATAATTAACGTATATGTGTACGTACACGCGGCACCAGTACACTCGCTGGTCGCATGTTGTAATGGCAACGTAACCGCGTCGACGAAGACGCTTTTTTACCAGCGACTGTCCTTCAATTTGTTAGAAAAGCATCCTCGAATTAATGAAACTTTCTGTCATTAATTAACACTGATCGCAATTAACGTCAATACGTTTGTTTGTTTATTGCGATTCTAGCAATCTCTGTTGGAAAATTTATAGAGGTAACTCAGTGTTTGTTGAACTTTCTGTGGAATTAAAAATTTATAATTGCACAGAGTTTTTAATTAATGTAATTTATATGGTAAATTAATGTGATACAGAAAATTGTCAAAGACTTGAAGAATCGTGTGCTTCTTCTAAAATTGTCTTTCGTGTTAAATGAATACTTCATTGAGTAATATATGACTATATGTTGGATCTTTAATTATACAGTAGCTACAATGTATACCTTTGTCCAAAGCAAAAAACTTATGATAATCGGTTAAGGAACTGCATTGCACTAGTTTCTTTTATCATTTATTCAAGGTTAGGTTAGTAGATGTATTTTTACTGGCTTTTGATATTTTACATAATTTTATGCATCACATGCAGCGTTTATATTTTTCACATAAAAGAATATTTTCAAAAATCTACCTTTCAGTTTGACAATAACTTACATAGTATCATGTTACATAATACAATATATTGTAATGTCGCATTTTAATTACAATAGAGGAGAATTAATATGACTATTAGATGAGCTGAAAATAAATATTCTACTTTTACTTGTTAAATACATTACTTTTGTTATCAAAGAACTCGTTAAAATTTATTTAACTTAGAATAAATTTGACATGAAATTTCTATTATCCCATTTCGATTTAAAATATCCAGAATGATATTCTATATAAAAATTGTCTCAGTATTTATAAATAACTATTGCACTTTCGTTTTGGAAGTTCGATAAAGGATTATGTTATACGTATAGGTAGTCTATTTCTATAAAGAAGGAATTAAAGTTTCATGGCTTTCAATGGGGCCAGAGGTTTTTTTATACCAATGAATTATACGTAACATAAAATTCTTCTGTCATACAGTACAAGATAGAAACTAATTTCTGACGAGTCGAAACCATTGATTTAAATAAATTGATCCTGATAAATATGTAAGTTATATTATGTATGTTAAAAAGATTGCTACATAGTTGAACTCGTCGAACAACCATAATTTATTTTATATAATTTTATTAAATATCTACATTTAGAACTTAGTGGCTCTGATTTACAAATATACGAACTGAGTCATGTTACGTACACGCACTCAGTGATTTTAATGCTTGGCAAGAAGATTCGATATCTATTATATCTAACGATGTGAATTGTCTTAATTTTGCTTCTACTTAATTTTAATAAATTTACACGTGTCTGTTGTCCTCGATAGAAATAGTACATGTTATTATGTAAATGTTTTGTTATTATGAAAATTGTGCAACTTGAAAAAATGATTCGAATCAATTTAATAAGAGCAGTAAACGATGCTACGAAATGATTAAGAGAATGACGGTATGAAATTTTTTACCATTCTCTTTTTCATCAGTTTTTTTACTTGCTTCAATGTTTCAAGGTAAACAATATATACATAATGGTTGATAGAAAGAAACAAACGATTAAGAAATAGCTTCAAAATGATTTCTGATTAAAGAATCAAATAATTCAATTATTTATTTTGCTAAGATATGCCACAATAGCCTGATTGCACGATTGCAATATAAATAAAAACAAATTTCAACATAATGTCAAACTCAAATATTGATTATTTATCATGAACGAAGCGACAAACGTAAAGATGTATTTATTAGAATATTATATCACAAAATCTAGAGAAACTAGATGTCATTAATGTTCACGTACAATGAGTACGATAAATAATATTTGTATAAAGATTAAACCATTTGTCCACTTGAAGAGAAGTTTAAAGGAAAGAAGCTCGCATCAGCGAAGGAGAAACGCGGAGTGACGCGGTACAAAGAGAAATAACCAAGCTGTTTCGGGTAATTGAGGTTGCACTATATTTTCCAACGTCTACCACATTTCTTTGAACCTACTGACACACATAGACTACGGATTTGATGCATTTATAGAAAAATTGTATCCACAGAAGATATAAAGAATGCATGCGATATACATATAAAAACGTACAGAATATTAAAAGATAAATACATCTTACAATCTTACTTATTATGTGTAAAATTGTTGGATTTTTCAAAATTGACTTCCTACTGGAATTAAACGTGTTTCTCAATATTTTTGTATTTTGGTAAGTTATAGGTAAATACCTAAAAATCAATTTCAGGATTTTAAACCAATCATCCACTAAAGGGATGAAATAGTGTGAAATGCATATTTACGAAATTTTCGATACCTTTGAAGTTCGTTGACTTAGGGACTTGACTTTTAAGTAAATATTTCTATTCTCTACATTTTTAATTGTATACCCAATAATTAATACGATCGAAGCCAGGATTTTCACCCAATCATCCACTAATGGGATGCTGGCGTCTAATAATTTTTCATTTCCTTGAACTACAAATACGTTCAAAGAAAACATGAAGTAAATTCTACCTCATTTCCCTTGCACAGTGATAACAGCGCAATGTAGGCATGTTAACAGAACAGCTGTACCTTTTCCGGAACGATTCCATTTCAGAAAGTGATTTACCACTATCACTTTTACCCCTTCATATGATTGATAGTACATTTAAAATGTAAGTGAAAACGAAGATAGATTCGTACAATTTATTTTGCACAAAAGTCTGCCAAATTATTTTGCATAAAATTTCGTCTACACTTAAGATCTCTTTCGAGATAGGATCAGTTACTGCGACAGGCTTCTCAGATCAAAATCCACGATTCTCATAGAAAAGACGGGTTTAAGACTTGAGAGTCAACCTCGATGCTCCAATAAACATTTCACTCAGACGTTCTCACACCTTGTATGTCCTCCTAGTAGCCGACGAGGCTCAAGAGTTAAGCTCTAGTTTCCTGAATTTGTGTCACGCGAGTTCTACGCGCTGTCCCATGTCTCTTGACGTCAGTCTTTTAATTAAATCTTGCAATGCACACCATAATTGAGTCTTGCAATTTGCGTAAAGATATAGTGGCTTCAACAAATTATTGTAAAAGGACTATATTATACGTTGTATTAAAAAGTGATGGCATTGCTCATTTGATGTTACAAAACAGACTAAATTTAGACTGATCATAATGGAATAAGATTGAAGGGTATTTTTCATCAAGGAATATAATGAATAAGAAACTTGTCATACGAAAGACAACAAAAAATCCTATGTATATTATTATATCACTGGTCATTGTATGACTTCCTGCTTCCCATATCGCGTAACATTTAGACGATATCAATAATAAAAGCGTGGATCGCAAAAGTGATTTAGCCCAGTCGTGGGATAATTTCCCAGCGAGCGTAGTCACGTTGTTAGAACGATCGTGACAATGACCCAGCGAGATGGTCCTCGAGAGTATGGCAGTTGTCGAGAGACTGGAACGTGACGCAATGCGTAAGTACGCGCACACAGGACCCGCGTGCATGCACGTGGTGTGGACGTACACCTGAAATCAGCCGCCAATCGGAGCGGAGTCGCCCTACTACCCGTGGATCCTTTGCCGAGCGACGATCCGCCGATGATCAACCGTTGTATTCCCGGCAACGCGCTCGCGACTGTAACAACGCCGAGAGGAACGCGAACCTTGCGGGAAACGGCCGCATCGTTTTCCCGGGGCGACGAAAAACCACTAAAGTCGATTGTGCGACCGGCGACGAGTGTGACGCTACACGTTTTTTTATTCAACGAGAACTGTGACGGCGATAATCGTGAATTAATTTGCTTAAATGACGCAGTGTCGATACGCGTTCAATTATATTTCAATCTCTGAAAAACTAATACCGAATGCTCTTGGTTTTGCGTATTGTTGTTACATCTCTGAAAGTGCGTGGTTATTAAAATGACACTCGCGATGAGAGCACGGGGCGAGTATTTGTCGATGGCTATGTAAGAAGCATCTTCCCACGATGGTCTCATATGTACTAAGAAGAGAGAAGCGTTGCGAGAATAATCAGTTTTAATAAGAAGTGTGCACTGTTGAAGTCGAAGGAACGAATGAGTTTTGGCAGCAGGGAACACACATGAATGACGTCCAGCAGTTTGTCAACAGGTCTCACCCGGCAACCATCGAGCAACAATACCAAACTGGTTCAGAATGTTGGAATCTGTTCGTGGACGAGGATTTTCTACAGGTAGATAAATACGCGCGCAGAAGACACGCATTATCGTGTTTTCAAGGCGAATAATTATATAATCGGGGAAAAAACGTAATAGGTAAACCTCGGCTCCTAACAAATTGTGCATCGGCTAGAATTAAAATGTAGTTTAATGTTATTCGACAGGTAAATCGCGTATTTGACAAGTGTCACGAATGCGTTATCGCGATAATACATATATCTTTGCACGTCCATCATTTTCTGTATAATTATCTCTTAAAATGGAAAAAAGTATTACCGAAGAACGACCAATCGATATACCGACCGGTGTACTTTATTCTGTACTAGTTTTTACATCATTCTTATAGAATTATTAGCATATTCAAACGTTGTATTCATGAATGAATCTAGACGATTCGGTTTTAATCGACAATAAGAGTCGCATTCTAAAAACACGACTATTATATGTGTACATTTTTAATTTTCATGTAACTCAAACTTGCAATTTTTTTATTAATTTTATATTATAATTTCTAAGTCACATGAAACAAAGCTTGCTTCCAACCGATAATATATAAAATATACGAATGACTGCAAAAGCAAAATGTTTAAGAGAAAAGGAATTTGATTTTCATATACCTCGAAGATATTAGATTGATATGCAAACTGGAGACTTTTATGTAGAATGCAAAGTATAGTGTCAATTGAAAAAATGAAATTAAGTATCGTTTAATCTTTGAAACATTATTTATCCATTTAGCTATTTTTAATTCCTTACTCATTTTTGTATCACGTGAATCTATTATGTTTCTCACATGTCTAATTATAAATATATAAGATCCGTTTAGTTTATTGATGTGAACTGAAATATTTAGAACCACAAAGAAGGGCATCATTTATACAGTGAGGACTGTGATTTTTTAGAAGATTTGACATGAGACAAAGCTTGCTCGAAACCTGTAAGATAAAATATATGAATCACTACAAGAACAAAATGTTTAAGAGAAGAGAATTCGTTTTCGTAATAGTTACACGCATGGGAGACGATCCCGCGACCTTGTCTCTGGTGTGGAAGTGTATAAAGCGGTGATTACGGTGGCCGCGAACATGTAATATTCAGCCGCTAAGCGTCCGCAGGACTCTTAATACGTAATGAGCAGGCTAAATTAATAAATACGTGTGTGTGTAAGTGCGCGGCGGCTATCGGGACCTTTTGCCCAAGAGGAGGACGTCGTGTCCGTGCGTATTGTGCAGGCGAATTACGCAAGAAGACGCGGTGTCGCCGCTCGCGAACCGTATCATTTTTGGAACTCTTCTCTCACGCGACTGTGGTATTAACACTGACCTCAGTCACCTGTAATTGCTACGTGTTACACCGAGATATGGACGAACCACGTAATACGGCCTATTATACTCGCTACCGGCCATCTTACATTCTTACGTACACGTGTATACGATTTTTATTCTGTTACCGACAACCTTGAACGTGTCACTCTACTTTTGATTTTGTTATTCGCCAAACTTGACTCTCGATTCTACCCAATGCCACGTTTTTGTCATTACAATTCTAACAAAGAAAGGTTACGGATAGTCAGACCTCGATTTTAATGAAATAAACCAGACTTCAAGAACAGCTACAAATATTGAATACGTATTTCTTTTTTAGCTGCGGTCATTCAAATATGAGGAGCGAAATCATCTTCACAAGTTAATTGCTGTTAATACAATTCTTTTACGCAATTTTGAAGATTTCTCATTCTCATACATCTCATCATTTTCTTATTACAGCAACATTTACATTAAAGCTGTAATTATTACCTAACTGAAGTGCCAGTGTTAACACTAATTGCACTCCAATGTAAAAAATATGAATACTATAGTATATTAACGTACAAAAACTGTTGATAGATTTAGTGTTAATGCATTCAATACAATTTGCATAAAAATCTCATTAATGTATAATATAGTTTCGCAGCAGATTAATTCACTTTGCTAAACTATAATAATTGTATCAATCCAGTTTCATATGCATATGTAGATTCAGTGTGTATGTGTACATGTATCAGTGTACAAAATGAATCTATGAATATTACAAAATTTTTAGTAGCGTATTCAATGAATTATGTGCCATTGAATAATTTGAATGATAATTTTTTCACTCAGTCAGTAGTTCAATAACAACTTCAATTATGTATTCCAAAAGACTTTGAGATACACTTATTATTTATTAAGACGCAATCGAAATTCCATACAAAAGTTTGATGAGATAATTTTCTCATTCTGCAGTTTTCTGTTATTTATTCGTTTCTCCATGAGGAAAACTATTACAATCTATCCGGTCGCAGAAGGTTTCCAGCTTTCCCTCATTTCTTCACGGTACAAAAACTTGACCATAAGAAAGCAACCCTTCGCAGAGATCTGAAAGACAGATATCGAAGGTTAGCCTGGGATTGAGCAGGTACATGATGGCCTTTCAGTAGAAATATTCTGCGGTGGTAAAAGGCTAAAAGCCTTAAGTGGTCGCGGAGTTTTGACAGGGTAAGGACCTCCCAAGGATTGAAGTCGTAATTAAGCGGCCAATCTTTACAACTTGTCACGGTTTATCCTTTACGAGCTACCAGTATCCTCTTTGTGGTTCAACCGTCTCTGGACCGAAGTGTCATCATCAATTTGTTCACATCTAATTTGATCCAAAATGTTCCACGACAAAATCATCATAGATTTTTCTTTCTTTTCTCTAACTTTCGTCACACTATTCATTTTCTTCTATAAAATAAATTGTAAAAATTAAACTTTATAAAAGATATTTTGTATTCCTTTAAAATAATATACATTTTCTGAGATATTTCGATTTCAAAACTGATTGGAACTCACTTGAACCTTCGTACCAACTAAGTAATTTTAAAGAGGCCCAACTAAGGTTTAACTGCGAATTACTGCTCTTAAAAGAGAATCGAATGATATATAAAAATGTGCAGAATATCAGAAGCTGAGTACATGTTTCGATACTCAAATAGGAAAAGAATTTGCTATACAAAATCCATTTTTTTAACTGACATCATAAACTTTTATTTTGCGCAAAAATCGAATACGAAAATATAATTGTAAAGATGATTGATATCGGTGAATGTACAATCTTACGTGCTTTAACCAGTTGTACACCATTATTGAAAGAATAATTAAAAACAAGACGAGTAAGAACGGTCCGTTCTCGGTTAACGAGCAGGAATTACAAGAAGTAACTTTAAGAGTTCCGCGCGGCTAATGATAGAATGTAGATACATACATACATGTGTCAGAATGTAGCAGTAATTGCAACCGCAATGTTTACTCTCCGAGTCTGATGCAAGTGCATTTCAGAGTTAAGAGGAACTATTTAAATATATATGCCAAATGCAAGGAGTAACGGTATTTGTTACAAGAAAGCATGTAATATGAACTAAAAAACGTATTTGCAATTTTTTAAAAACGAGTAAATAAATTTTGGATGAATCCATTATTTAAGGATGTATTGGCTATACAGTCAATCCCAAAAGTTTATGTATCTTAGAAAATCGCATTTCCTATAATTAAAAAGAAATCAGACGTCGGAAGAACAATGCTAATGATAAATAGC
>NW_017133727.1:1282419-1295021 GCF_001652005.2 Ceratina calcarata | reverse complement strand
ATACCGTATAATCCCATAAATATTCATACACATTTCAAAACTCAATAACCGATTATTTTACCGATCAGCTTATCTCGTAGCAGCAAAAATACATTTAAACGGTACGCAAAGAGCATGCAATTTGAAGACTGTGTACGTCATTGTTAGATATTTCAAGAGGACATTTTCTGAATCCGAAAAAGCTCGGTGAATGGTTTTAAGAAGAACGAGACAAACAATAAAACGGCTCGATCGATTACAGCTTGCGTTATCTTCAGCACGTATCGCCCCGGTACAAAGAGTCGAGCAAACAGACGGGCGAGTGTCGTCGACGGGTAGCTATTATAAAAGTCTGAGGCGACCTCTGACCGTGATCGACGGACTTCCTCTTCTCGCGCAAGGATTTACCTGGCCGGTAGCGCGTTATTTGCCATGCCACTTGGATATTTGCTTAGAACCTTGAGCGTCGAAGAAGAGCCCTCGAAGTATCCTTGGACTTTCCATAATATTTACACGCAACATCGAGTTACGATTCTGCTTAGCGAGAGAAAAGGAGAGACAGACAGAAAAACGGAACGGAGATGGAGAGTGAGATAAAGAAAGAAACGGGAGATCGTGAGAGAGGGCGAGGATCCGGGCGAAGCGCGAACAACCGAGGCCAAGAGCACGGGAGCTCCGTGTGTACTGGATCGCTCGGAGTCTACAAACGAAATTAATAAGAGAAACGAGGTATGTAATATGGAAATGAGAAGAGGAAGGTAAGACAGAGACCGAGGCGAGCATTAGGATGCACTTGTGGCGATACTCAGAGGACTTGACGGTAACCCATGCCAGGCGTGCATTAATCTGATGACTATCTGAATGAATCATAATTAATATCGCGGCCCATTAGCTATGAGAGCGCACCGCGCCGGCCATACGTAATGCGCCTGCTTTCTTTAATTACTTCTATTTTGTCGATAGCGTATTACACGTCGCCGTAACATTACCGTATTCGGATGGACAACTCATTTTTCATTAAGCATACTCATACATGAACTTCTATTTGTCGCATCATAGATTTGAACAGCGTTTCTCATAGTATTTTCGTTAATGGATTTACACGTGCAATTTATTTTTTTATGTGACACAGTTGAATACTTAAGTACAGCAGAACCTCATTTATTCGAACAAGACAGTTCGAATGACTCAGTAGTTCGCATAATAAAACCTCACCTACTACGTTTTCCAGTTCAGCTAGGAGACACTCATATTTGTATATCTAAATTGTCCTCTATACGCTAGTATAAGAAAACGTGTTCGTATAACTGAGAATATGCACGATCGTAGTTCGAATAATAGAGGCTCACCTGTGAACTGCGATGAATCGGTTCGAACAAACGAGGTTTTACTGTAACTGCTATATCGCTACATATTTAAAAATAAAGACATTACCTAGACTGTAGTACTCTTAACTCAGCTTACAACTACAGTTCATTTCTGCATATGAAGAAGGTACTCAAGTCTTTCAGTGGGACCAGAGTGCTTGAAAGGTAACTTTCATGTGCTTATTCCGACCACAGTATCCTGATAGTTCGGATTTCATCTTAAATGCAAATCCAACTAAAATAAGAAAAATATAAAAAGATTAGTTGGTATGGTGAAACAGGTAAACATCCTGCAAGAGGCAAAAAGAAAAAATAAATTAATAGATAAATAAATAAATAAATAATTAGTGCCAGAGTTCCTTCTTTATAGACGATATGTAACTTAAAATATCTTGTTACTTTCTACTAATAACCAAATATCTGCGAATTCAGCTGCTATTAATAGACTGCAGATTTTATGCATTCAATATTTAAATGATCAAGGAAATGTTTATATATTAATGTATATAAAATACATCATATAGGACACCATAAATGTTTCATTTTCCCTAAAAATTCGTAGTCTGTTAGAAAATACAAGACAACAGTACAAAATGATTGTTGATATATTGATTGAATGGATGATCCCAGATTCGAAATTAATCTTAAAAATTGTATTAGAATCGGTGTAAAGAAAATCATGTTGACCAGTGATATAACGAGATTGCAGAACTATTTCTAAATTTATTTTGATTCACTACTTATTTCTTTCATCCCTCTTTCATTTGTCGCAGTCAATTTATACAAATGATCCGACAGTGTCCTTGGTATTTCAAATGGCGCTTGAGAGAGACATGTTTTTCGGTCAGCCGAGATGAGTTAACGCGACTATTTTTATCGTTGAAAAAATGAAGGATTCGTCTCGCGAGAGAAGCATTGCGAAAGGATTATTTTCATGGTTTTCGCACGGTGTAACGATTTCATAAAGAAAGTCCAGTTTTTCGACGTTCGACTCTCTGTATAGATACATTTGTGCAACGGCGATCAAGCAATTTTCACCAAGAACCAAGAAACGCGCGACGGGGCGTCACACTATGCGCCGCCGTTCCGTTCGCCAGAGATTCCAACCAGCTGCTGGACTTATGCACTGTGAAATACGTAATGCGTCGCGGTACGGGGCTATCCGAGATGTGTGAAACGAATTTACCTCTTTGTACGATCATCAAGACTTCCACTCGAGTTTAAAGACAATTCCGAATACGCCCCAGCATTTAGAAACATTCGAGTACATAATATTATAATGCAATACTTTTAAATTCTGTGCCAAAATCATTAATGACCCTAATTCAGGATATGAATTTTCCCAGACTTTTTTAAAAATTATTCCTTACTAAAAAGATACTTCAGATGTGAAATAACTACAGGCCAGCATTGTTTACGAATGTTCATTTACACGACTGTATAATTTCAATAGAATTATTGTAACACATTGATAATAAATCTGTTACTAAACACATGTACGTAATTCATGCATACTATAGGAGAACGTATTGGATTTAGACAATAACGGAAGTATAAGTCAAGTGAATTAAATAAATATAGAATATTCTATTATTCCATTAGAGCGTAAAAAGATGAAAATAGAAATTCACAAGAGAAAAGAGGGTAGAGAGTATACGTGGAAGAAAGAGAAGAGAGAAGCTCGGAAGAATCTTTGCGAGTCCTCGACAGCTCATTTCAAACATCTGTTAGCTCGCAGATCTCTTTCCTCGCAACCGAGCAGATTCATATGCCTTGAATCTTCTCTATGTAAGCCAAGATCTACCTCCTTGTTAGATATTTGTATGTAGGTATACATGAGCACAAGTAGTGACGCAACTGTATTTAGCATATACGTCTAAAAAATTACCTGGATTCGTAAGAACAAATATATGAATAAATTGTTACACTATATACATATAATTGTTACACTATAACGATGGAGAAAATGGATGATGTGACATATAAGAACAAGACATTTTTAATGATGATATACTATCATCTAACGAATAACATCTGTAATATATTTAAAATGAGAATCAAGTGGTAGATACATATGTAAAGGATACGTACATAGAAAGTGTACATCATTGTTAGATACTCTCAATCAAAAATTTCAAATCTTCTTAATGTTCAGAGGCTGAAAAAACTGCAGTAAACGTAGGAAATAGAAGAAGAACCATTTCCTGATGGCGCAACGACCGGATGATAAAAATAGTCGAGCATTTCCAAAACTGTGTACGAGGGAATACCATGAGAAATTGTTTAAGCACGGTGAACCGGCCAACTGTAGTGCGCGTCTAATTCCAGTCAGCCGGCGTTCTTGGAAAACGGTGTAAACGCGTCGAGATAGTGGCTTTTTTATTCCATCGAGCAGCTTACCGGCTCAATCATGAGCGTTACATCGAGCGTAAAGCCGTTGCCATTAGAAACCCGCGTACGGGACCGAATCATCGCGGAACAAACACCCCTCCGTCCTAGATTTTCGCGGCCTACACCGGCACTGCGAACCGACAGATGCGCTGACAAGCGAGAATTAGCTTAAAGGCGTCGCAGCTCGACAAATTGCACCGGCGTCTGATTGATGCGGCCAAACCAACAATCGCACCGCAAGCCGCCTTCCCTATTCATCTTGTTCTTGCGGCCGATGCATTAGCGACAATACTAGCAACGCATTAAGCGCCACTACTGCACTTACGCTCGCTATTTCCTCCTGAAGAACCTCTTACCGACGTTTTATTTTATAGCTACTCCACATTGCTTTATCATTTCAACTTCTAACGAGGAAAGTTAGACGACGACGACCAGACGTCCTTTATTTAAGAGGACAGCTCTTTATTTTACTGCTCTATTCAGTTTTTACTGTTAGTTTTTGCCACGTCTATTTATGAATTGAAATGATAAACTGGAAGAAAACGATTCGAAAAATTACATGAAGGCGTAAAAGCCATGGTGGTGTAAGTCGCTTTTCGGAATTGGAAAGTTTCGAAAATATACATATATCAATTTTCAAAGTAGATAAGTTAGGACTCACTTCACTAAAAATGAACACATTCAAATTGAAAATTCTGTCATTCGACATGAGAATCGAAGATATAATAATTTTTTTAACAGGTTCGCAAAATTTCTAAAATTTTATACAGTGTTTTATTAACGTAATATCCAGCAACTGATAAAATTTCAATGCTCTGTTATTGTTTTTACGTAAGGATTAATACAACCTTAAATGATCAAACAAATGTTTATTTAAAACATATCTTTGAAACTGATACTATGAAGGTTTTATTTTCCATAAAAATCCGCAGTCTATTTTATTACTCACGGTACTGTTAGAATGTAATCATAATTGGGACAATCTGTCATAATACTCCTACCTTCTAAGATAATTCCGTTTATCGCGTATAAGCATCGATATCGCATAAGAATTTTTCTTGATCACGATTTCCATAATCGTCGCGTAGCTTGACATTCGATCACGATCAGCATGCTGCGTTCTTACACAGGCAAACGAATACTTTTGACACGTGATACCAGAATCATTAATATCTCGAGGATTCTTGCGTGTGGCCAACACCTACGATGCGATCAGCAGGGTTTCCTCCTCGCTAGAATTTAAGCATTCACGGTGGGTGAGATTTGACAGGTTCGATAGCTGCAGAATCTCCTCTAGACTTGACACTCCTCGATGGATGTATGAATATACAATAGAAAATATGTCGAGCCTCAGTTGTTGTGAAAGAAATGGATACATTCTCCGGAGTTTAGTTCATAATTAATGTTGGATAGAGAAAAGCGGAGACGAAATGAGAGACAGCGCTTCGGGTTTGAAAACGAATGATACTTTATTTAGAACGTAATTCTGTAAACATTTAATCGTGCACAAAACGATTATTGAAGGACGCGGTAGCGTCCCGAAGGCAAGTCTGAATCTGAAGATGACAGCTTGTCAGCGGGACGCTACTGCATTTCTTATATACACGTAAATTTGACATACGAATTTCTGATTTATTCATTATAAATCTTCTACAATTTCTGAATGTTTTAAAGTTTCAACAAAGTTTTATTTGCTACTGTTCAATTTCAATTATACGTATGTAGGCGAATTAGTTGGATTTGGCGCCATCAATCAGTAGATCACGAATCAACTGCGAGTTGCGAATTACAAAGGCCTCAATAGTTAATCATGAGAATTATAATTTTACATAGACCTACAAACTACGGATTTGATGCATTTACAGAAAAATTGTATAGACAAAAAAAATACGAATTTATAGAAAATACATATGTATATCATTACCCATAATAATGAATTCAGTTAATAATTTAATAAATTAAATTATTATTATTGATAAACTATTTACGTTGAATTACGTCCTCCTTGATATCGCACAACTTTTATTTGAAAGATTCTTTATAAAAACTATTACTTCAGAAGAAATCCAACCGGCTCCAGTTATGTGCCCCGTCCTGCATTTAAGAATCTCGTCTGTTTGAAAAAACATTTCATATGCTCCAACCTGATATATGTTGATAAAAGTATTTTTCGCGAAATGATATGTTGTTTTGTATTTACGCCTTGTCAATTATTTCAGGGTCGCATGCCATTCATGCGCGCAATGAGTATGGAACAACGATGGCAAGATCTAGCGTCCCTCCTTTCGCTACCTGGTGCACCGGATCACTTCGCGCATCCTGCACATCCTGGATACCCAGGACACGGTATAAGTCACAGTCATTACGAGGCGCAGCGTAACGTATTGCTCCACAATGCAACTCTCGCACCGCCGGTGGGCGATCTTAATTCGACGAGCCCATATCACAATGTGGGTGAGTGTCCCATGCTTACAATACTCTCAATTTTAATGTCTGTGTTGAATTAAATAAATGTCCGATGCAGAATTTAAACACGAAATACATACGTAGAAACAGTTCTTTGTCTTGTCGACTTCAAAACGTTTAGCATCTTATAAACTACATCTTGTGTTTAATATTCAGCTCTACTTTATACATCTAACTTAATTTAAAAACTATAGAATTATATTAAACCGAAATTGAATATCCATATTGTGAATTTCAAATGAGTTAAGTTTTTTTATACACGCATTCAGGCTACGGATTTTTATGCATTTGTAAGGAAGACATAGAATGATGATATATGCATACTTAGACGTGTTGAATTTCAATATGCATAAACAGAAATATTAGAATCGAAGTGCATGATATGACATCTAATGAGTACGAGATGAGAAGCACTTCATTCATTATAAATATATTTTGCATAAAAATCCAGTCTACTTGAACATACATATATTAAAAGATAAAGAAAATTCATTCCCAAGTATTTTACATAATTTATTAATACATCTTATTTATACATAATTTATTACTACATCTACCAATAGAATGAATAAAAGATTCTGTAAAGCAAGATAAATCTAACACTTGTGTAGAAGTCAGCAGAACAAATTTTTTCTGATGTTCGATCTTTTTGAACTAAAATACTAATTGCCACAGGTGGATCGTCGAATCTGGGTTCAGCCGTGGCAACTTCAATGAATTTAACGAACAGTACGGAGCCGATGGGTGCGGAAAGCGCAGCGGCTTATAAATCTGAACCGGCAGATATGATGTACTACCACACGCCAACTTCCGATTCGATCAATCAAACTACCGATGGCTTTCTCTCGTCCCTCCTCAACGATGAGGATTTACATCTGATGGACATGGCCATGAACGACGGTATGTACATCATTCTTATTATCCCAACACAAATATTTATACGTTGCTCTTTTTACTGCAACAGTGACATACTTTGTTGAATACAATTTTTTAATTACAATGTGAAGGACAAGTTTCGTTTAACAATGATTTTATTGTCTTTAATATCTCATATATCATCTCAATATCTTTTTATATTCTAAATTGTGATGCCTTCAATATTTAGAATTGTTCAGCCACGAGTTTTGTGTTATGTCATTGTTGCAACAGGTATAGGTTTCAAAAGTTGCTGGAAAAATAGCAATTTTTACCAATTTTTTATGGGAATATAATGAATGTAGAAAATCTATTTAAAGGCCTGCATTGTACATACTTTAAATTGTGTCCACAGAGTTCCTTTTAAATTTTCACTACGAAATGGTAACATCAGAGCTTATGTTCCGCAGAAATATTGCTCCTCCAATTTTTATCAGGAACGAAGGGGCAAAATCAAAATATTACTATGAAAAATTGTGTATAATGAAGAAAATATTGAACGAAATGTAACATCCGTAGGTACTTCTCTAGATAATGTAATTTTGAAGCTACAGTTCAAATTTCAAATAAATCGATGATGATTTATCAAAGTTGTTTCCGGTTAGTTCGAAAAACTGAGTTTTGGAAAAACGCGTTTGAAGTTTTACGTAGCATTTTGCGATAAGACAGAAATTTTTGGGTAGACTTTAAAGTATGTACAATCATGGTCTTCAAACAGATTTTGTATCACATTCATCGTATTCCGGTTAAAAATTGTCAAAAATAGAATACTTTTCTCAGACCTAGAATAACATTACGCCTTAAATTATTTACTTATTTATTAACTCATTGTTTACCGATCCTGATATTTCAAAGATTGATGGAAAATTGTATCATGTACGCATGTACCTTTAATTTATATTGAGCAAGCTTGTCTACTACAATACATGTTTACAGTGACAGACGAAAGTATTTGAACTCTTATCATGTCATATTTATTTGTTAACATTTCTTTAGCTCTGTAATGAGGCACACACAATTCCATCGATAAAGTTTCGACATTCAACACAATTAGAAGAATTACGTAAATTACATTATGCAATCATTATTTTCTGTTTATTAATATATAGTAATATCACATTCAAGATCTATATGCTTATTATAAAGAGTTAACTTCTTATACATTTCCAGAAATTGCACATTCATTACTTAAACCTTACTAATATGCTGTTTCATTTTCACGTTTATTCATATTTAGTAGTATCACATTCAAGATCTATGTACTTATTATAAAGTGATTACCTTCTTACACATCTTTAGGAAGTGCATATATTACAACTTCCATGCACGTCTACCACTTAAATCTTACCAATATGCCGTTTCATTACAGTGCTAATGAAAGAAATACTACAATGCAAGTAATGTATGTGATTCCTTCGCGATAATTTAAATACTTCAATAAGTCACTGTACATAATTTCATTTTACTAACATTAATAAATATTTTAGTACACAAAACTGTTTTAAAGTCATTCTTTCGATCAAATAATAACTCCTAACTACTGAAATACAATACGGCGTTAATAGTAAATGTATTTAGAAATGAATCGAATATCTAATAAAAATAAACAGGTTTTAATTATAACTTTTTATTATAAAAGGAACGTACAAAACACTTAAGGTAATAATCAGAGAGTATCATTGTATAAAATAAAAGTGTTCTCATGTAAGTTATATCTTCACCGAGTCGTTTTATACTCTTCTGTTTATACTTTCTTCTTAAGAACTATATAATTTGTACGATGAATATCTGATACAATCGATACTGTATGAAATATACAAGTGGAAAATGTATTTTGCGAATCAATCGTCGTGTCTTAAACTCTAGTCAATGAAGATAACATGAACCTCACGTACTTCAACTAAAACCATTACATTAATCACGGTTTTTATACGCGTAAACAAAATACTGAATTAAACTGTTCTGTAAATAATAAAAAAACGTAAAACTTTATCAAACAGAAAAAACTCTTTGTACTATTAGACTTATCGAATAGAAACAATGCTTTTTATACCCTGTTTCTATCAGAATAATACAAAGAAAAAGCAACATGAACAAAACGATTAATAAACTGTCTACCAAGCTTCCTCTGGCTCGTACGGTGCATCTGAGCTAGCAGCGTACTGCGTTGAATTTGTATCCATCTGTACAAAAAGATACATGTATTAATTATCATTTGATCATTATACACAGTCATAATTATCATTATTGATGGACTACGGATTTTTATCCAAAATAAAATATTTGTGACATCAGTTTGAGAAACGTATTTTAGGTGAACATTTAAACGTTGAACATACATTAACTTTTGATATTCTGAATAGTTTGATGTATTGCAATTTTATAAATGTATCGAGAATCCGCAGTCTGCTCATTGATATATATAATTCAGAATTACTTACTCCTCTGATGTCTTCGCCTCCGAATTGACTCGGTTTGCTAGTCACATAGTCTCTGCTCGCACCTCCAGCCATCATCCAGTCTGGAATCGGTTGACCAGCTTGCTTCAGTATTCGAATTAGGTCGCCTTGCAGACCTCTATCGTTATCGTCGTCAGAATCGAAGAAAGACGTCGCTCTTCCTCGATTTCCCACGCGACCAGTTCTTCCGATCCGATGAACGTACTCGTCGATCGTCCTTGGCAAATCGTAGTTTATCACATGCGACACGTTCTTTATATCTAATCCTCTAGCAGCAACAGCCGTGGCTACTAGAATAGACATCCTTCCACTCTTGAAATCGCTCAACGCTTCTTCCCTTTGCCTTTGCAATCTGTCCCCGTGAATACTGGTGGTAGGATAATTGCTCTCGGACAAGAACGCTGCGATGAAGTCCGCCTTCTTCTTCATCTCGACGAACACCAGAGTTCCACTCAATTTGCCAGCATCGTTCTCCCTTTCCAAGATTTCTTTTAATTTATTCTTCTTCTCCCTTCGCGTGACTTCGTAAAAGTTTTGCTCTACGTCCGCACACGCTCCACCCACTATACCAACAGCGAGGAATAGATAATTGCTGAGAAATTGCTTAGCGAGATCTTGCACGTCGGCTGGGAACGTTGCAGAGAACATGAGCGTTTGTCTCTCGCCCAAGGGAACCATCGTTTCGTGATTTACGATCTTCTCGACCTCAGGCAAAAATCCCATATCCAGCATCCGATCCGCTTCGTCCAATACGAGGAATCGTACGGAAGAGAACTTGACCCTTCCTCTGTTGACGAAATCTGACAATCTTCCTGGAGTTGCTACTAATATGTGGCAGCCGTTGATAAGTTGTCCTCCTTGATGAAGAACAGACGTTCCACCGTAAATAACGGCAGTCTTTAGGATCGATCCGAGCGAGAACTTTGTGATCTGCTGCCAGATTTGTATCGTAAGTTCTCGGGTAGGCGACACGATGACAACTTGTGGTTCGCAGTGCGTCGACGTTACGATTAACTCCGTAGGATTGTCCAGAAGCGTGTTTATAATAGGAACTGCGAATGCAGCAGTCTTTCCCGAGCCTGTTTGTGCACAAGCCATCAAATCTCGGCCATTCATTATAATCGGCAGAGCGTATTTCTGTACTGGGGTCGGTTTCGTGTATCCTGACTTCTTAATATTATCCAATATGATACGCCTCAACCCAGCCGATTCGAAATTTTCTATCGGTCTAGGTACGTTCTCACCGCCCACGTTTACTTCGATCTTATCATATTTATCGAAATTGATACCCATTTCCACGCCATGTTCAAAGAGTGATTTTTCATCCGTAGGTAAGTCCGGAATGTAGTGTTCTCTGGGCTTTTGGGGCTCTCCGTCATCGTCTTCGTTTCCATCGTCTCGTCCACCAAATTTCCTTCGCCTATCATTTCTGTCATCTCCATTGTCATTGTTCTGATAATCATTATTTCTGTCATCATTATCCCGATTTCTTCCCTTAAATCCTCCGTCGTCGCCTCCCCAGCCACCTCTGTCTCCTCTGCCGCCACGATCTCCACCTCCTCTTCCTCCTCTACCACCTCGACCTCCTCTACCTCCCCTTCTTCCTCTGTCATCGTTATTATCATTATTTTCCCAATTATTGTCACCGCCACCAAATTCTCTGTTCGAATCTCTTCCATTGAAGCCTTTGGTACCTGAACCCCATTCATCGTCATTATTATTCTGTACTATGAAACCACGTCCCTTTCCATAGCTGCGTCCACCTTCATCATACTAACATTTACATAGGACATTAGTACGGTGTCATAAAATATTTCTTTAATTAAAAATGATTTATACTTACAGAAGCTTCATTATTCACTACAGAGGTAGAGAAATCCTGACCCCAGTCATCATCCATGATTGTCTGCTTTAATTCCATATAATTTTAGTAAAATGAAAAAATTATTGTCCACATTCTATACATGAGAAGATGAACAGATCTTGTAAATTGAAATTATTACGTACTAGCAATATTTATTTTCAAAATGCTTAAATAATTCCGGTTAACAAAACTGGTTTACAAGGACGTATAAAATAAAATTCGGCAAAAGTAAAATCGATATAAACAGTAGAATCTGTTATTCGTTCTCGGGTACAACGCGTCAAGGCACAAGTCAACGATGAAAAACTGATGAAAAGAAAAGCGGCTCCCGATTTACTGTTTTGTTTTTCGTGACCTAATAATCGCACGACACGCGCTGGTTGATACCGGTTGCCTCGAACATGTTAACGCGAAATATAAGTCATTCCAACCGATTTAGACATTAATTCTACCAACAATATTAATTCTCGCTTCACCAGATTAAGCCTTATCGAAATTCGCGAAAATGACACTTAGTACTAATTCAAGTATATCGATTTCTAACACACAAGGAATAGGACACGTGCACGTTGGTACATGTATGCTGCTTACCGGCATTGATGAGCAAACGGTGAACGAAAGACAATTTAACTTGACAATACTTACTTCTTGATCGTTGATGGAGAGATGTACACGAAGTACACGAAGGGTATCGAGCCGGAATAGTTAAGCAGATCAATACTGTAAATCGTCTTCCCTAGCAACTCCCAAAAAGACGAATGAGGCTGACTGACCGCGGGAGAATGGGAAACGCTGACAATACTCGACCGTTGCCACTAACGAACAAAGAACTGACAGAACAGCCAACTTAAAGAAAGACGATTCTCGCGAATCAGACCTCGAGTTCTGAAGCAACGCGCGTGCGCCTTGTGCATTGCGCACAACCGAGATCAGGGACGTAGCCAACCGATAACAGAGTCTGTTCCTTTATGAAAATATTTTTAACCCATGGGACGATTGTTTTTTTTTTAAATTCAATCTAAATAGGCTACGGACTTTTATGCAGACTTTTAAGGGAACTAGTTAGGAATTTGAAAGATATGTAGCCAGAATATCCTTTATAATTCTTTAATCACGAATGGCATTTAGCTATTGACGCGTGTAATTTATTTTGCATTCTAT
>NW_017133727.1:1273868-1280126 GCF_001652005.2 Ceratina calcarata | reverse complement strand
AACGTGAGATAACTCCAACTAGTGGTATTTATCATTACGTCCTATGTAATATTGCAATTCTTTCAAAATTGATCCTTAATTTTTCAAAATTATTCATTGTTTTTATCTTCAATTTGTTTATAATTTCAAATCCAAGTTTTACTGCTTTCAATAAACGTAATAGGATAACAGTTGTAATTTTCATTGTACACTTACCTTTAAATTTAATCAGCAAAATTAAACAATTGTTTAGAAACAAGTTAGATATTATATTTACCCAGCATATACGTATATGAATGCAAACACATTTTTCATAGAATATAACACTTTTTTCTCCTTCATAACTTCCATAACTTCGACTGGTTTGTGTACCTGAGGAAGAATAACACTTGAGTACAGGTTGAAGAGCAAATAAACATAGAATAGCCTCGACTTTGAAAAGGCAGCGGAGTTAGGAACTCTTATACTTAAAGAAACAAATAAATGTTACATAATTCATAAGAGCATTAAAGACAGTCTCATTAAGCGTAATTTATTCTGCTTAAGGAACATAAACTCATTACGTTCATACACAGTGCAAGCTTTTTATTAATTATCAATACGCACATACGAATATAGTAAAACCTGAGTGAATTGAATAGAATTGAGACTATCAAATAGTATACGTTTCTGTTATCACGTGGGTTAGCTTGTCTTTGCAGTTCGTCATAAAAGCGTGTTACACTATCGGTTTTACAACGACGATAGCTATTGCATGAACGACTGTGAAATGCGATGAACAAAAGGAAGGGAAAAGGAGTAATTTCGTCAAAGGTAATCAGATAACTCGATAAGGGACCAGTTGTCGTTATCATGTTGTCAAGCGCTTAGAAGCGCGTATATCGTTCGATTAACCATCGAGCCATAAGCAGCAATCACGTACTTTGCTTTTGTTTTCGCCGGTCTGTCTCGCACGCCTATTTCTAACGAACTATACACATCAAATGTGCGTAATCTACTACATGTCATGAGAGTAATTAATAAGCTTTTATATTCCATTTAATTCGAGTTATAATTAATGTTATGAAATCTTTTCTTTTATTACATATGAAATAAAAGCACATTTATGTGGTCAGTTGAGAATTTTTATATATATACATATACATGTTATATTTTCAATTTTGACAGATTTTATTATCATACAATTGATAATTGATTGAACAATAATTGATTAGAATAAATGTAAGAAAACCCAAGGGCATGGGACCCCCGAGTGCGCTTCCGGCCCACCGAAAGTGGTAGTCCCAGAGTGATAAGTCCCAGATCCCAGACGTCCGGGCCCGAACTCCTTTGTTAAGGCTTTACGACGGGACGCCTGACTTTCCCTGGGAAAAACACTCGAAAAAGTTACTCTCCCATCACGTGCACAGCATGTGAGGGTGTTGAAAACTCAAGCTTTCCCCCTTGTTTTTCGACTGTTTTTCGGAGACGTGTCCACGAAACACTTTTTTGCGAGCCATTGAAAGAGTTACTGTTAAAAGCGCGATAGCGCTTGTTGATAGTTTTATCTTTTAGGAATATTACTTTCTTACATAAATCTTAATACGATGTACTTGCAATATTGTAATTACGAAGTTAATATACATGCAGCATTTTTATACACATTTTATTAACATTAATGTGTACCTCATAAAAGTAGGTTTAAAAGATTTACAAAGATTCGTTGATAAGGAAAATAAGTTGGTAGGAAAGAAAGTCTTAAGTTACTGCTTAGGATATTGAAGTAGCCAATAACTATACATATGTATGTATAAATGCCACGAGTGTGACCTGCGTGCTCTTTGCATCCTTGGACGAAAGCAAAACGAACGTAGTGTCTGGTTTGTGTCTCTTTTTAGAGATGCCTAAAGATAGTAGAACAATGATACTGTGTGAAATATGTTTAGAAATTCAAGCATGACACTTGACGTAAAGTAAAAATATTTCAAGGACATGACATCCACATTTATTAGAATGAATTACTCAAAATAGAAATGTTTCAAGTTTTATTATATGAAATAAAACATACACAGTTTAATAGAAAATGCACCGATTGAATAAATAAACAAATACTTGCATTTTATATTTCGATTATCGTTATAATCATTATAAAAAAGGTGTAATAAACATAACACGAACATAATTTGTTAAATATGACATGAAGGTCTTTCAATTTATAGAATTTTACACATTTAATTGAAAGTAACGAATAGTTCGAGAAACTTAACAAAATTTTATTACAATGCATTGAGCGTGGCAACTTGTCGGTAGTTGATGAAAAGGCAGTGACCACATGATGGTATTTAATAAATATTCATGGGCTACAATGAATTGACGATTTTTATGATAAACTATGCCATTCAAAAGTATCAATGATACTGTTCAAATATTCATTGTTTTCACGATGTTCGTGTTCTTTTAAGCTTTAATAACTCAACTGACAGGATCTCATATCTTTATTATGAAATTGTAATCTTTAAAATAATTATAACATAAAATTAACTTAAAGTTTATATTACATGGTATTTAGACATTTACTATTCTTTATGTCAAATTACATAATATTATTGGTACTTCATCTAAACTCATTTTATTTACAAAGTAGGAATTATGTTAAATTAGAACCTAGAATGTACAATGGTAATAAGTAATTCAAGTTTGGAACGATAGCTGGAATTCTTCTCTCGGAGATACGATCTCTTGGTAGATAGACCAGAAACACCATGACAGTCTCTTCTCAATTTGTTAAAACTTGCCTTGGGGACGTCTTTTGATTCTTCGGTTGTCCTTTGAACTTATCTTATTCTTGAACTTACCTTAGTTTTCCTGTAATACCTAATTTTTCCTGAAAATCGTCCTTTTTTGACAAAAACAACGTTTTTTCGGAAACGGTACGTGATAGAGCAATTTTGTTTCCAGATTAGCATGAGAAACTCTACAAGAATCACGTAATGGTTATTGCAAAAAATTTTTTGTGTTGGACAATGTTATTAATTTTAAGACGCAGTTATTACACCTTACTCAATCATTTTGGCGAGAACGCAAAGGATCACAAATAATAACAGTAATCGTAGCCCCTGGCACGGTATAACGTGCGAATGTTTACTTCAAACGTGATTTGCACGGTTCGGTGTAGCGATGACTAATGGTGAAGTGTGTATAGCAGTGACTGCACGGTAGTATAGAGCAGCTCTTCTACTCGTCGAGTATCCATACCTTAAAGAATACGTATACATTTATAGACATTGAATTTATATATGTATGCCTGACGTCTGACTATACTGCGTGCGCACAAGTGCTATGTATACGAGGAACATAGTTGTACTCGCGTATATGTGTCACAGGCCGGCGAAGTGACTCATTCCCTTCTTTCGCCGTTGCATCTCGTCAGCCGATTGTAATAATAGAATGAAATTGATTCACTCGCCGCACCGATGATTCGTTTCGAGCCCAGATACTTTGTATGTGGAAGGAATAAACATTCGCTCGCGACCCTACCTTGTGTCTCAGTACTTTGTCGACTGTAATATCATTCAAGATCATTGATCAATACTCGTTAGTAGATCAAGGATTTTGATACGTTTGAAATATCTGGCTGATTTAAAATGTAAAAACACGTATAAGAAAATAATTATAAGAAGTGTATAGAAATTGATAATTCAATAAAATGATTTTTATCATAATTCACGTTCTAATTCTATATAAAGATACGCTCTTGTATATTCATATACTACTCACTGGAGCTAGGAAACTAGATTCATTTAATAAAATTCAGTCTACTTAAACGCTCTGAATAACTGGGACTTATTTGACTTTGTATGAATCTCAGGCTCTTCAAATTGTTTAATTAGCTTCGAGTTTTGAATATTAAATGGAATTTAGTTAAATGCTTTTTTCGTTTTTTGAATATTTTAGGAAAGTCTCAATTTCTACTAAAATTATAGTTCTACTGTTTGGACTGAAATATGTAAGAACACGGTTTTCTATCTTTACTTAATCTCGTGAATAGTAATGAGAAGATAATGAAGTTAAAAAAAGTTCTTTAAAAGAATATTTCCGTCTAACAAGTTCTTCATTTCTTCGTGAACATCTTATTGTACACACAACGTCTTATCGTTAATCGTTTCATTACATGATTTAAAAGAGGTTGCGGAATATTAATATCCAGAATTGACGCGCAGTTATGCAAATGTTATAAATCCGTAATAGTGCGCATGAAGAATCAAACAGGATCACAGTTCCGTTACATACATGATTCAGTAAGACTTATTTTTACTTCTTGTAAAGTCCAATTACCTACTCGAAGTGGAATTGACGATTGATAATTGCGTAACAGTAGCGTCTACCTTACAAAATAAACAATATTTGCTATCGATCTAAGTACAGTAAAAATTAAAGATGGGATCTTATCAGAAAATTAAACTTTATATTGGATGCAATACTTGTTTCGTTTCTTTGCCAAATGCTTTTCTTCTACTCAAGCTTTGCAGTTTTTTGTTATTGAATGACGTTACTCACACAATTCGTCATCACATCTGTTACATACTGCAACAATTGTTGAAAACTTAGGATTGTCCTTCGTTGTATTATATTTTTATCAAACTACTATACCAATTAATTTATTTGAGTATGATTAGCACGTAGAGAATGGTGTGATCAGAATTTTTAATCAAGAAAAGCCAAGTTGATAAAGATAGTCGAAAAGTGTGAAACTATAATATCTCGAGTGACATCATTCAGGTCTCAATTCCAAGAGATCTTTGTTTACCCAGAACACGACACATCTGTGCAGTGGTTATCAAAGCCTATCTATATGTAACAAGTGTAGTTCACAGGACTTTCGAATCGTAAACGTAAACGGTAAACGTAACGTAAACGTAACGTACGTAAACGTAAAATCAGTATCTTACATCAAACAGTAAAGCAAATGATATTTTCTTTACATAAACGTATTAAAAGTACGTTTTACAAAAGTAGCATTGCTACAATTTAAATGTAAAAACAAAATGCAGTATTATATATTCTATAAGAAGTAGTATAAAGTGACCTTGATCCACTTGATTTTGTAAAATCAAATTGGCCTCATTGAATTTAATCTTGGGCTTCATTAAATTTTGCCTCAGCATTGATTGCAATCTAAATATAAACGTTTCAAAAACAGCAGAGTGCAGAAATTGCATTTTCTTTCGTGTACCGTGTATACAATCAATCAATTTAGACAGTATCTTCCCTGAATCTTTTTATTTTGCTTTTGTCAAAATACTTCGGTGTTGTCTTGATTTGATCGTTAATTTTATAATGTCTTAGCCCTCATAAAATATCACATGATAACTATTTACATTTGATTTTTATCTAATCTTATCAGAAAATTAAACTTTATATTGGATGCAATACTTGTTTCGTTTCTTTGCCAAATGCTTTTCTTCTACTCAAGCTTTGCAGTTTTTTGTTATTGAATGACGTTACTCACACAATTCGTCATCACATCTGTTACATACTGCAACAATTGTTGAAAACTTAGGATTGTCCTTCGTTGTATTATATTTTTATCAAACTACTATACCAATTAATTTATTTGAGTATGATTAGCACGTAGAGAATGGTGTGATCAGAATTTTTAATCAAGAAAAGCCAAGTTGATAAAGATAGTCGAAAAGTGTGAAACTATAATATCTCGAGTGACATCATTCAGGTCTCAATTCCAAGAGATCTTTGTTTACCCAGAACACGACACATCTGTGCAGTGGTTATCAAAGCCTATCTATATGTAACAAGTGTAGTTCACAGGACTTTCGAATCGTAAACGTAAACGGTAAACGTAACGTAAACGTAACGTACGTAAACGTAAAATCAGTATCTTACATCAAACAGTAAAGCAAATGATATTTTCTTTACATAAACGTATTAAAAGTACGTTTTACAAAAGTAGCATTGCTACAATTTAAATGTAAAAACAAAATGCAGTATTATATATTCTATAAGAAGTAGTATAAAGTGACCTTGATCCACTTGATTTTGTAAAATCAAATTGGCCTCATTGAATTTAATCTTGGGCTTCATTAAATTTTGCCTCAGCATTGATTGCAATCTAAATATAAACGTTTCAAAAACAGCAGAGTGCAGAAATTGCATTTTCTTTCGTGTACCGTGTATACAATCAATCAATTTAGACAGTATCTTCCCTGAATCTTTTTATTTTGCTTTTGTCAAAATACTTCGATGTTGTCTTGATTTTATCGTTAATTTTATAATGTCTTAGCC
>NW_017133727.1:1270162-1273764 GCF_001652005.2 Ceratina calcarata | reverse complement strand
TGATAATGGAGTAAGAGATACTGAATTAAGTTAAAGCTTGTAACAAATTCGAGATTTTATTCGGTCTGTCTCACGATATGATGTTTAACTCTCTGTCATTGTTGTAGATACGATTTTCTACAATAGGGGCATTTCTCTGTCTGTCTATCAATTTTTCTTTTATATCAAATGAAATTTATAAATATACACATACACGTGCACATTTCAAAATTGATTAATTTTCTTAAAATTGTACGAATATTTACGGACTTCATTATATGTGAAAAAATCACTATGTGAAGAAATATCTTGATTTAAATATCGCTTAGCCACATTCACATGAATGACCATTTATGTCGTGACACTTTTCAAATGGACGGATTAGTGACTGTTCTAAGTCGTTTAACGATATCTTGCCATATTCGATGATGTGTTGCTTCGTGTACATCTGACTGGTTCGGGTTACAAGATAGACATTATTCTTCAAATAACCCGGTTGTTAGATTGAACCCTTCCTGTGAATGAGAGTCAACGATACTTCATTCAGATATATTTTAAAATAATTCTTTTTCGTATAAATGAATTAACAAACAAATTAATTCGTTAAGTTCAATATTAAAAAACTTAAAAATTTGTTGAGTCCAATAGTAAAAAAGGTATTCAGTACGGCTATTTATAGACTTAACTATACATTAGCTCAATCTAACATACTCATATGTTTTACGATTATCAGAGAACACATTCACGCAAAATATCGTCTAATTTCGTAATGTCGCGTCCTTCACACATTCCACACGACAAATGGGCTAACTAGCTTATAGGTATGTAGATACATGCTCTATCGAATTCAATACGATGTTTGCACTAAGTCTTCATACAACAAACGTTCAAATGTTTGCACTTCGTAAGTGCTCACGTGTCTCGCGCAGGTGTGTCATCTCTTGCTCTGCTCGCTCTCTTCCAGACTCTTATTTGCACGCATAAATTCACGTCCACTCCATAATTAATTAACACGGTCAGCCATCGTTAGAGAAGACTGGCCGCTCTACTACCATATATTCAGAGAATTTTTATGCAAAATTAAACATTTGCAATGTAGAAAGTGAAATATGCATAGGTAGTGACGGGTTTTTTAATCTAAACTCCGAAATGATTCCAAACTTCCCAAGGTAGTGAAAATTCGAATCGCTTCGTATCATACCTGAAAATTCTTGTAAGATTTGATTAGTCTTGAATCTGAAAAATCGTGATCGATTGTGAACCTTTAAAATTCTCATTTGTCTGAAACTTTGAATGTCTTTGAGACGTTAATAGGTGATAACATTTAAAAGCTCACTGAATATTTAATTAAGAACTGAATGCTGTGTGTGTAAAGTGCAAATGACTTACATTCGGAGAGAGATCTGTCTTCTATTGGTCGAACATGAAGTGTCGTCCTTCAGAGAGACTCGACCTCACCCCCTAAAACTACAAAATTCCCGTAAGTGTGAACGCTAACAGCCTTAAACCCTTGAAAACGGAGAGGAAATCGCCTTGCAACGCAGATGTTTTACTGCATCCATTCTGCTTTCACTCTTCGCCTCAAGGACTGTACGAAAACTGAACCTAAACACATGCGAACAAGAAAATCCTTCTTCATGTAATCAAGGCTAAGCCACACCTATCACTATAGAAATTTCTTTTATACTTTAGAAATTTTATTCTTGATGTTCTATACATTTTTTCGTATTAAATGCGCTCTTTACGTTTTGGACAAATATAATTCTGTCTTAAATGTATTAAACCTGCAGTATTACGTGTGTTTCTATACATACGTTTATGTACAATACATAATCAAAGAGAAACATGATTATTATGAAATGTATTAAGCATGCAATGAAGCAGAATTGATGAATGATTAAATTTATGAAGAAAAACATTGTCGCAGAATAAAATCGGAAACCATATATAAACCACCGCTATAAATAGTTACGGATGTATGTATGTATGAGTGAGCGTTTTATTATCACTCGGCGAGGTTTGCGCACAGATATCGCATCCATATTTGAGATGCTTAGTCACGCGACCTCGGCTGTTCGAAAGGCCTCTCTTCTAGTTTCGTTACAGATGAATTTGTAAGATCACGCTCCGGACAGGACATGTGTATGTAATTGTGTACATATATAAATATCTACAAATTCACGTGATTCTGGCTTGATATCCGTACAAAACGTGTGTATGTATGTTTATACAGTAAAAGTATTATGAATCACCGTCTCAATCTTTATATTTTCTGTATATCTAATTTTTCTATAAATGCATCAAATTTAAAGTCTAATTATCGTTTTGAAACAGCAGCATACATGATAAAATAAAAAATAGCTGCAGCATATATAAAACGTATAACTGTTTCAAAGTGTCTACTTTATTTTTTTTAATGTTCCGATTTATGAAATGATTGAAATATGCGTTTCAAATCTAGGGACCTGTCTTTATCACTCTGTACCGGTTTATCAAACACGTGTAGCTCCGTTAATTGTATTCTTGGTGGCGAAAGTCTTATGGGTAGCTCGTTTCCTAGAAGATTGATATCTGTTTCAAAATCAGGGCAATGAACGCGGAACACCGGGACGTAGTAAGAAAACAGTGTTTCATAATAGATACATATTGTTACTTCACTCTTTTCATCTCATCAGGTTAAAAAGTTATTACAATATATAGAAAAACACATTTTTTCCGATTTCCCCCTGAGAGATGGAATTTCGAAAAATCTCTTACTGAGCACCTACGATATGTTAGGAAACTAGCATAAAAATTTCAAATAGATCTGTATGATAGTTTATGTGAACCGTTGATGAATGAGTCAGTCAGGAAACTCTTTTATATATACCGATTACTTCATCTGGAAACATTGGTGTGTTGGACAGTATGCAAGTTTTCAATATTAACTCTGCTAACTATTCAAATTCATTGCTCATCTCATACTTCTATTAAAAAATGTGTTATAATACAGTGATACCTATACGACCTTAATCCTTTCCTAATGTCTGGAGTTATATCGAATATGACGTACACCAAATCAACCTTTCTCACAAGAAGTAATATAAAAACGAATTTAAACATGTAAACAAAAAATGAGATTTTATTAAGGNTTAAAAATGACGTAAAATTTATACAAAAGATTTGTCATATACCAAACAGAAGTCGTATACCGTGCAAAATGTATCACCTCCGAACAGGACGTGTTCCGAAAGCAGACATACACCTATATAGGTATAGGTACCACAGTACTTTTATCTTAAATATCTAATATACGTATCGCGACCGTGTTGACCAATGAAAAACACTCTGGAACTTCGTTAGGAGGTGGTTAATCCTCTGAAATGTCATTATCGGTTGATAAGATATTTCTTTATGATACTAAAAGGCAACAGACATTTATATTAAATACCTCGAAGGCCTGTTTCTACAAAATACATTTTCACATACGATGTACTACATATTACATCATGCATATGTTTTAATATTGTTGTCGTTTCGTAATACGAATAAGTATTTTGCATACTCGGTTCGTGAGACAGCAACTTCAAAACCAAGTCCTTGGCAAGTTTTAGATGACAGATGAATATACAGATGTAAATAAG
>NW_017133727.1:1266912-1269302 GCF_001652005.2 Ceratina calcarata | reverse complement strand
CCAATACATCCTTAAACAGCATTTGAACGATTTCCTACAAACAAGTTTATAAAAAATGTTCACTTGTTTATTTAACATAATTAATTTTGTGAAATATAAATGTAATCTAATGATAGATTCTAAATTAACGAACTAAATGGAATAAACTTTATTACCTCCTGTTTTGCTGTTATATTTCGTTATATGATATCCTTACTTGTATGATCAATCAGTTAATAATCCATCAACTTCGAATATAATTAATTATTAATTTAATTTTTCTCCTGCGATAATTATTTAAAAATGACGTAAAATTTATACAAAAGATTTGTCATATACCAAACAGAAGTCGTATACCGTGCAAAATGTATCACCTCCGAACAGGACGTGTTCCGAAAGCAGACATACACCTATATAGGTACCACAGTACTTTTATCTTAAATATCTAATATACGTATCGCGACCGTGTTGACCAATGAAAAACACTCTGGAACTTCGTTAGGAGGTGGTTAATCCTCTGAAATGTCATTATCGGTTGATAAGATATTTCTTGTCATGATACTAAAAGGCAACAGACATTTATATTAAATACCTCGAAGGCCTGTTTCTACAAAATACATTTTCACATACGATGTACTACATATTACATCATGCATATGTTTTAATATTGTTGTCGTTTCGTAATACGAATAAGTATTTTGCATACTCGGTTCGTGAGACAGCAACTTCAAAACCAAGTCCTTGGCAAGTTTTAGATGACAGATGAATATACAGATGTAAATAAGTCTGCACGTGTATGTACGTTGCAATCAACAAATTAAAATTGTCATATACACTCTTGTGATGAATAAAGGTTGAATTGTACCTTTTTCAATAATACTTTATACTTTTATACGAGAGGAAATACGAGTGTGTTTCTCTTTAAAAATTTGTAGCTGTTTTTCATTAGTAAATAGACTACGGATATTTAATGGGTTTATAGAAAATTTGAAAGAATGCACAGATCTATTATTTAAAATGAAAAATCTATTTTGAATAAAAATCAGTAGTCTATTTAGTTGTAAATATGTAAAACATGGACCTATGTATGTCTGTCTATCTATCTATCTCTGTGACACGGAGAGAAGTCTGATGTTTTTTAACGTTTTGTACAGGAAAACAAAAGTAATTATGTTCACGAGATTCGTTTGCAAAACTACACCTACGAACAGCGGTGAAAGTACGAATGACAGCTGACTGCATGCTTATGTAGTTACGTTTTCTTCGACTGTTATATCGGATGATTGCCATATGTATATGAGCACTTCTACCGTGCGTGATAATTGTTCTCTCCCAAGTGAATAAAATGTTCACTGTTCTCACTTACAACTAGTTAAACAAGATTCGTATATTTTTAGATATGAATTTACAGTAATTAAACATGAGGAGATCTAATGTGAGTGTATCTCAGTCTTACTGTTTTAAAATAATTTCATTTTCATTTATGTGGTATAATAACTAGTTGGTACTTCTCTCTCCTTAAGATATTTCATTCATTCAGTTTTAATATTCACACAGTGGGCCATAGTACAGCCTATAAATCCCCCTTAAAAAACACTCTTTCGCCTTTATCAATTTGTATTTCATCGAAGGTTAAACGAATGGACCTACGACATCATTTAATCTTATGATATCTTTTTACTGCTTTCACTGATACTTGATAGTTTATCATGCTCCACAGAACATTTCCATTATCTTATACGATAAGTTAAAAGTAATAATAAAACGGAAAGATATATTCAATAACGTGTATATACGTGTAAAAGTAAACAGTTTATGCGTCACTATTGATACAATTCGTAACTCGTTCTTTATAATACATTTAAAGCTAGAGAGTTTCGCAGAGCGCAGCATACGGAAGTATCAAATTCTTTTCCGAGCGTAAGCGTTTATCGGGAGGAACGTCTAAAGTCCAATCATTGCGAAGCGACGCGAGACGATAATACGTGTACGAGATCGTTGCTAAAAACAAGCTCTTTTTTAGCATGCTCAGCTCTATTTCCCCTTATCTATAAAAACGTTATAAACAAAATTGTAACACGATTAAACTGTTTTCATAAAGCTGCGCTTTTATTCGATCAGCGTACATTTAATAATCTCTCGCGTTATTCACATTCGATAAACAAACGTATTGTTTCATATAATACATATGAAACGTGTATTTTTACTTAAAGAAGCTAATATTAGATGACAATCGGTTTTTAACGACACATTTCCTAAGTAATACAGTCTTTTCTCGTGTATAACTTATTGTCTACTGACAGTAGTCGATAAACAAAGATATTGTTCCATGTAACACATATGGGACATGTTTTTGAACAGAGAAACAAGTTTGTAATTCTTTACTATTACATTTTCCAAATGATAATATA
>NW_017133727.1:1257442-1266891 GCF_001652005.2 Ceratina calcarata | reverse complement strand
TTGTTTATTACTTATGGTCTAGCCACAATAGTAGACAAAATATTTTACTTTTTTTACATTTTTTGTACAGATGCAGTGTACGTTTTCTTTTAATTAATATTATGTTTTCTCATCCTTATAGATTACAACGTTTGGTTATTATTCCTTGACGAAAACAATTTTTAAAGCTATTTTTAAATAATTTAATTATCAAGCCATACAGGCTTTCTCGGTATATCTACTCGGTATTTTTAATCTACAAACGATATGACGTATTTGATTTATGAAGTGATATTAAAATTGATGGCTCACAAGTGAGGTGACTTTTCATTTTATTTCTGACTTTGTAAAACACTGAATAAATACAAATGCAGTATGATTTCATATTGAAGAACCAGATAAGAATGATTGATTAAAAATTGCTATACTACATAAAACTGGAACAATACTTGAAGCTTCTATAATACTTCTGTTTCTATGATGAAGTCTTGTTTTTGTACGAAGAACAATAATGGCAACGAGAATAGTCAAGAATAAGGAAGAGAGTTTTCGTTGCGCTGACCGAATTTTCAACTCCTTCTCTATTTCATATAAAAATTACAATGTACCGATGACCGAATCGTCGAAGAGTAAAAGCGAGAAACGGTCGAATGACGAATCGGTCGTCATACGAGGACGTGACCGCCGAGTCTGTTCACATAAGTAGATTGTAGACTTGTGTGTACGGCTCCCACCGTTGCGTCGGATCGCGGCGCGAACTTCTCCGTCCAATACCGAAGTGAAAAGTGACGGCAGTCAACCAGCCTCTCGAAGTGGTGACGCCCCGCGCCGGGTCAGCCTCTCAGCTACGCGCCGCCAGCCTTAAGTAGTTATGTTTACGCTGCGCCCGCGATCGAATGCATATCTTAACTGTGCTCATTCACTCGTCGAGCCGCAACATTAAACGTATCTCTTAATCCACGCTGTGGATCAAACGTAAACGCAGGGATCTAGACCGGCGCGTTGTGTTCCACGAAGAGAGATGCAACATGAATCACGATAAATCATAATTTAATCAATTATACAGTTCTCCGTGCGCTGCTATCGACTCCTTCCTACGACGATGCGACTCCGCGCCCGGATTTGTGATTCAATCGTTTTAACAACAGTTGTCGGATGTGGTATAAGAATGAGCTCGAACGTGACGATGCATAAACACTAATTATATTCACAGTGTGAACAAGTGATAGCCACCGTTTTGCCGGGGGGATTTTGAATTTCGATGTTTTTAACGACGCAGCGGTGCGTCTGCTTGGCGTGTGTGTCTGCGCCAGCGGGATTAATATGCGCGAGCGGGAGGTGAGATTCGACGTGTCGAGGAAGATTGTTGTGAAAGAGAGAAAGGAACATCTGGCAGTGTAAAGGTGCTAAAGTGGCTTGGTTACCACGAGGGAAATAAATTCGCGCCGGACGTTCTCCAACATGCACTCCTACGCGCGTTCCATCGTTGCCCTGAAGATCCTTGACAGATAATACTTGTCTCACGTTGCAAACGGAGAGAAGTGAAATTCAGTAAACAATCGGTTAAAGTGCATCGATCTTCGGATTAAGCTCTCCTGGAGCTTAAATGGCGACTATGGGAGTCATCGTATATACACAACGTACGTAAATTTTTATCAGCGGTCTTTTCCAGCGTGCCACGTCGCTTACTTTAATCTGTAATTTGTATACAAGTCGAGTTCTATACCTCGATTATTACTATGTATGTTTATCGGCTCTGGCTCACGATTAAAGTCCACGGAAAAATGTGGACGAGAGTTTGTCGCAACAGCGGATAGTTAGACGGCAGCGTAATAACGCGCGAGCTTTGGAATTCGCGTTACGTATAGTCGAGCCTTGTACATGGTTCACAATGTGTAGTACACGTCACGTGTTTGATATGCCATCGACCTACATGCACGTACTTATTTACTTACTTACTTAGGATTAGCTCGGTGACCAGCGTCGAATGAAATTTATCAGATAGGAATAGACGTCTGGTTGTAAAGTGTGACAAGACGATGAACATGTTCGAGTAAACTTACTCGCTTGAACAGAGAAAAATGATGTTATATAATAAGAAGGTAGATAGAGTAGTTCGATTGTATACTGCGAATTCACGAAAGTCCGATAGCTTATCAAAATTAGTAACGCTGAGTCATGGTAATTTGACGATTCATTCTGCACGTGTGCTATATTAGTCTTTCTATTATATGTGCTTCGGATCTCATTTATTTCAACAGTCGTTTTATCATATTACTTAGTATGCATGGAAGATGATTTCCTACTGCAAATTATAGAACAATGTTCAGATCTAGGTTTTGCTGTTTACACCTAGAAAGAATGGGTAAAGAGGAAGTGTAATTATGAACAAAGTTCTCCGTTCGCTCATTTAATTCACAGATTATTATTGGTGATTACATATACATCAGATACAATCAGCTCAGCTTAACGTTATGATACGAAGACCATTCGCGTAGCTCGGTCTAGCGCTTATTCGCTACTTCCAGAAATCCGATCCTTCAAAGAAGAAAGATAAAAGAGAGAAGCAACAGGTAATCGAAGAAGAGAAAGGGGAACGAAAGTGCGCGGAAAAATTAGCAATGATGAATAAAACATTATAAGAAGAAAAGTGATCAAGGAGGACCTGAACAACAGGAAAAACCTGACGCGACGGTCGAAAACTCCTAAATCTAGCCATCAAGTGTCTTGAATAGAAAACGGTAAAATAATAAAATGATAGAATAGAAAATTAAAAAAGAAGAGAAAATAGAAATACATAAGGGACGGCAAAAACGAGTCGTCACAAAACCTCCATTTCATTTGTTTGTAAATTGTATCAATTTCTTGAATGGATGTATGTATGTAGTATGTATGTATTTTTTCGAGTGGAATTCGCCATGATAAAATTAACTGAACTGTACTGTTGATGTTTAATCTAATAAAATTCTAAATCATAGACTCTTTTCCTATTAACAGATAAATTTCAGATAATTTGCTGCTGTAAATTATGAAGCGATGTTGAGATTAATTTTTTCTATGTACGTTTTAAACAACTGTTGGGTATCACGATAAAACTGAACATTGACAAGGATTCTTATGATTCTGATTCTGATAATAAAACTCAACATTATAGATTTTTATCTTGTTAATAAANATTTAAACTTCAAGAAAAATCAAAAACACTTGACAGTCAGCATAATTTAGTTATTCATAAGCTATGACATAATAAAGCTGAGAACTGGTATTGTTGAATATTCAATAAAAAATCATGAAACATACGTTACGCACGATGATGAAAACAAAAAATTTAGGAATAAATCTAGTTATGATCTGAACCAAATTAACAGTAATCTTTATAACTTACCAATTGGCAACGTTTTCAATTGGAATTATCGAGTTTTTAAATATTTTTTCGTCTTAAAGATGTTAAAAAGATATGATGAAAAGAGATGTTAAAAATTGTTATTCGTATGATAACTAGACCTTTACTGAAGATGCTGTGTTTTCAAATCAGTTGGTTAAGTACAACTTAAGATATCGTGTTAACAACTTTTGTAAAACATTCTCAATAAAATAGAATGAATTAGGGTAATGCAAATCTTCGTATTTTTCTTCAACTTTGTCCAGAATGGGATGAACTTTTGCACCAATAACGCACAGGATTTTAATTGCTTTCACCTTTAAGTAATTCATTATATACTTTAAATACGCATAAATATACATATGTCAAAACTTAATACTGAAAGTTTAATAGATTTTTAAAAATAATTATTTTAAAATATGCCATGAAGAACTAGAAGAATGCCCTCTTAACGTTAGTTCTATGATTAACGTATTAAATATGTATGTTAGCGCTATCAGGCCCGGCGAAGAATTAAAAAGACCGCAATAAAGCATCGTATTTCCTCTCTGAAAATTAATTGATAAGAACGACTGAAACTTGATACCAGTCACGTACGATTCCATAGCAGCTGAATGTGCTGAATGATTCTAAGAAACGTGGTATCAAGCCATCTTAATCTCTGCTTTCGAAGCAACGTTCCTGCTTTTCATACGTCTGACACGGATTTTATGTACTATAGACAGAAGCGTTATTAATTTTCCACCAAGTCTTTAATTACGCAACAATTTATTCTTCATTTAAGACAAGTTTCTACGTACATGAATGACTAATACAATTTCATGCTAGTTTTACATACATGTCTTTTTCTTTAAAACACTTAATAAAACAGAATTTATATATAATATATAACTGCAATTCATTTTTATATGTTAATGTTATTTATTGATAACAATTTTCGTTAAACATTGTTAAAAACTCAGGTAATACGTTAGTAGCGATTAGCATTATAAAAGCGATGATATTTCTATTTACGATTTTCTTTTATTTCGTGTAACTCGTCACAATGTGCTGACTTTATCTCGCGCGGTTGATAGATTTCATATATAATTGATATTAATAGGCATGGTTAATCGTCAAGTAATCCACGCGACCAATGGACCTTGAGCCCACCGCTGCCTTGCAATGCAACGTATATTTTCATTCTCTTCGTTAATGAAAATATACAGCTCTTGTCTTGTTTTTCAACTAAGAGTTTTATTACACTGTTTTGCAACTTTCTTTTCCTACGTCTTGCTTCAAAGTTTCTTTTAGTAAGACTCTAGTATTAGGATAAAGAAAGTTCAGGAGTTCATTACAGCGTATAAATAAAAATGACTAATTGTCAAGGATAGAATATTTCAAGGGAATTGACTTTTTATTAATTCTATAAATACAATTTGTACTAGCAAGAAGCTGAGAGAATACGTCATCAATTTATTATAATTCTTCTCTGTGCAGTTCATATTTTAATAACTATCTCTCAATTTTATATTGGATTTAGTTTTCTAGTTTTACGTTTAATTTTATAAACTTAGATTTAATTTCGTTAACAAGATAATTAATATATTATTCAAATGAAATGTTACAGGCATGTACACCATGCGAATGCTTGACAATGGGAATAACAATGCTTCGGGTCCAACGGGTGCAGCGGCTTTGCCGGGAGTCCAAACCGCCGGTGGTACGACCTCTTCGGCGGCGGGTGTTACGACCCTTCCGGGTGTGACAGACGAAAGGATGGATGCGTCCAGCGATAGTGCTGTCAGCAGCATGGGTAGCGAACGCGTACCATCCCTCTCGGATGGTGAATGGATGGAGACTGGATCTAACTCTAGCCACACGCAAGCCGATTCTCATTATACCATGGATTACGCCAGGTAATTACACTTACTAATACATAAATTAAAATCATTGTAAAACACCGTCTCAATTATTGAAACAATATACATGATAAAATAAAAAAAATAGCTGCAATATATATGAAATATATGTCCTTGAATTCTTGAAATTTCAAACCGTCTACAAAACTATATGATCAGATACACAGACTGATTTTTATAAAAACAAAGTTACTTTCATTTTTCTTTGAAATGAAATTGTTTTTCAAATTCTTAACTCAAGAAAATCTCATTGGTAGCAAAACTGAACATAAAATACAGCAGTGAATCAGTAAAAAGTACCATGTACAATAATAAATTGTTGTTTAATGATTTTATTAAAGCTAAAGCTGTACATATATGATAGGAATCATGAGATGAATGATCTTCGAACTGTATCAATGCAAAAACATTGTCAAGGTTCTTTAACAAAAACAGTAAATATCTAATTATTTCCAATGACATTTAGTCCCGCCGTATATAAAGAGCAACAGGCACTTCTATTTGAATTTTATTATTTCGAGTCACAGTACAAAATTTTCGGATACCACTTATGAAAAGAAATTTCCGTATCCTTATTCAATTTACAAATCATTTCATTTTCAGCAAATATCGCATGTCGTATGACTGCAGTTACTCGGTTTCCGGGAGAAACGCCGGTTCCCCGAGATGTCAGACGGAACGCAGCATGCCACCGGTTGCCCAGAAAAAACATCAAATGTTCGCCAAGCGATATTTTCAAGAACAAGGAACAGGTTGGTATATCAAAAGAAGAAGGGGAGGGGACAAACTATGGAACAAATTAAAAATTTTTATGATTTAGGTTCGCCTCTCGGAGCTACGGCACATCCAACTACCCCGATGAAGTATGAATACGACTCGCATACAGTTGGCGCCGGTGCACCGGGAAATGCTTACTCCGGCCCGATCGAAGGTGCTGCTGGTCCTCAACCAGAAATGAAATATAGCTGTAGTGTAGATTTCAATCGTCATCAATCAGGTAAAAGAATCAGACATTTCTTAACTTCACATATTAAATAGATTTTTATACAAAATAAAACTTAAATAAACATTACTTGATGTAAAATATTAAAAATGTACTTTAATTATTAAATAAATCAGTTAACTAATTATTTATTTTTTATGCATTAAGGACGTTCTGCTATAGAACACGTTCATCATAATCATACTTATCACTTACCTGCTGAAAGCTCAGGCTCGCTTCAACGTCCAATTTCTCGCGACAAAAAAGGTAACCGACACAAATCGATAAATAATATAACTGTTACTATATTATAATATTGTACTAATATCAATGTTTGTTTGTAGTGCGTAAAAGCGAGGGCGAGGAGCATCTGACCAGAGACGAAAAGAGAGCAAGGGCGTTGAATGTACCGATACCAGTGAATGATATTATCAATCTCCCTATGGACGAATTTAACGAACGTCTTAGTAAATACGATCTCAGCGAGGCTCAATTGTCGTTGATACGCGACATCAGGAGACGGGGTAAAAACAAAGTTGCTGCGCAGAATTGCCGTAAACGTAAGCTGGATCAGATTCTCAGTCTTGCCGACGAAGTGAAAGAGATGAGGGATCGCAAGATGAGGCTTATTCGCGAACGCGAGTTCATGCTTGTCGAGAGGCAACGCGTCAAGGACAAATTCAGTCAGCTTTATCGTCACGTGTTTCAAGTAAGCATAACATATCCTATGCATGTAAAACCTTAGGGAGATTCTCAGTTAAAAATTTTTCTCCAGAAACATGTGAAAGACGTTCTAATATTTAATTTTTAGTCGTTGCGGGACCCAGATGGCAATCAATACCACCCGTATGAATACAGCCTGCAACAATCAGCCGATGGGAATGTGCTGTTAGTGCCGAGGAATCAGACGAATCCCCATCACCCACGCTCGACTACGATGGAACCAAAAACAAAGCCTGACTCCGAGCACAAAGAGTGAAATTCGGGAGAGATCGCGTTTCGACGTTCGATACGTTCGATAAGGGAAACTATATTTTCTTGAGGCGGTGTATGCAGATTCGTGCGGCAGGCGAACGTGTTGCGCGGACGCAAAACCGCACGAGAATTTCACAGCATGTTCAATTAAGAAATATTTCAAAAGTGTTTACAATACTCGCATTGAGTTATGTCTTTCTTTGAGAAGTAATCACCAAACGTAGAAACACTGATTGTACATATAGTTAATTGACGTAAGCGGATTGATAATCTATGCAAATAGAGAGAGGTAGGCAAAGCTAAGGATTCGTGTTACTCAAAAGGAAATATTTTTATTCTGATCAATCGTGAGTGCATGAAGCTACGAGATGTTTTACTTATTTCGTATTCAAATTCGTGGGGACACTACAGTAATTTTTGTCGTACTATTTTTTTTCCTTCGATATATAAAGATTACAACTTTAATTTCAAATACGTACAGATATATGTCATGTATATATGCGTTTTTTTATCCGCCGTGATTATATTATAGCTACGTATATACATATAGATATGGATTGAATATACTTAAACATTTAATGAAGGAAATTGAAATACGTTACGGTCCAACTATAGTTGATGTATAAGTCAATTAATTTGTAGTTGCATCGTGCAACAGTTGAATTGAAGCGTAACATCGAAATTATGTGATCTTGCCAAAACTTACGTATTTCGCATAGAGATAAATACGTTTTGAATATGTTATACAGAATTCAATGCTGGTAAGACAAACTGTATCCGAATAAATAATACCAGTAAATTAAAACGGTTGTGTAGCTCCTGCTTTACCATTAATATAAATTTATAAAACGATCGCAACTTCCTCGATGTTAATAAAACATCAGAAGATGTCGAGATGCAGAATAAAAGATTGCGTTCAAATTGGAAATTATATGAAAGCAAAGAGTATATCTCAGAGACATCGAATAATGTATATTGTTGGGGTTCTGTACAGAGAAAATTGTTCCAAAAGAATATGAAATTTCAGTCCGTTCCGAACGAAATATATTAAATAAATTGTAATATAAAATGATAAAGATATCTAGTTATTAATGTGAGTACATGAATACTTTATGCGCAACGTGTTGTATCGCTATAATAATTGATAATAGTATTGATTGAAATATGAACAAAAAAAACACATAATAAATACACATATTTTTATAAAATAAGGGACGAATAAAATTCAGGTATTTCACATATTTGTCTTTGTATGTATATATTAAATGTAATTAGAATAATTTTATATAAATATTATAAATATATGAAAAACGCATATATGTATTTATGTATATGCGTCATAATTATACATATATATAAATACGTATAAATAGATTAATAAATTAGATAGATATATATATATATATATATATATATAAACATTAAAAAGTGAATCGAGGTGAGGAATGCTGTTTATGCCGAGGATTTATAATAGTCAAGTTTTTATTAACATTTACATACATAATTGTATTTATATTACTGGGTGTAGGCCTCCTTTACGTACTGTACTTAGCGGAGATCGTGTTGTTAAAAGATCTACTATAATGAGAAAAAGAATAATTTATAGAATTACTCTGTCCGTGAAAACTACCCGCGTACGCACCAACGAAACAGATTTATACTTATACGAATCTTCAATTCCATCTGATCACATTTTACGATCTCCTACATCATTCAATTTCTATATTGTATAAAATGAAGCTGAATAAACCTTTGGGGAAATTACTGTACATATTTTCACATGATACGTGTGCAATACTTATCCATCCAATTATTTTGCAAAATGAAAATTATCGAAAATGAAATTGTGAGAACGTTGTGTAGAACATAGACACATTGGTATTTGATGTTGCTCGACATCATAGTCGTATACAAATTAATAGTTTAAAAAATTCTGTAAGAAATAACATTCAGAACTAGAAAACCCCCTTAAGAATTTTAAAACTTAACAAAAACATCTCTTAGACAACTTGTTTTAATATTAATTTCTTTAATATCTCGACGAGGGAAGCTGTTAAGTTCTACTTCAAAGAATGCATGGAGAAACCGCCTTACTAATGGGATAATCAATACAATAAGCAAGATTGAATACGCGTTACTAATGGAATAATCAATATTCCAATCAAGCTCGAAGTATTTTATTTTATGTTGCAGACTATTAAAACAGAATACGTACTTTATTTTTTTATTT
>NW_017133727.1:1251893-1257421 GCF_001652005.2 Ceratina calcarata | reverse complement strand
ATATTACATAGTATTTAAATGAAAGTTCAAGATACTAAACCGATCAAGTTTCGTAGATATCGTATAATTTTTTATGAAAACCAGATAACCCGACGTTTGTTGAATAATATCAAGCTTTACAGAACAAGAGGCAGAAATAAAGAAAAGATTATATAGAACGGTTAACCTTGTGATATACATTTACATGATCGTGATTTGAGATTTGAATCGTAATTGAAATGAACTTGCGCGATTGTCATCATAGCATACGCGCGGCTGTCATTCGTTGTCAAATTGAGTTCGTAACAAAAATTCAAACAAATTTCTACGTCTATTATTTCCTTAATGCAGTGAAACAATCATTTCCGACATAGCGGTATCAAAATCGAAGTGATCGCGGTAGCAACCTGGTTGCTAAATAAATTTGGTAATGGAGTGTCCCGTGTCGTTCGATTATAAAGGGAAAACTATAGAGCGGCTTCCAGTCGTGCGCGTGGATAATAGTACCGGGTGCACGCGCCACCTCCATGTTGCGTAAGGCCAGAATTGGCCCGTCAAAAATGTTAAGCTACGGCAGAGTTATAGGACGATTGCCAAAACTTACCAGGCATTCGCACGCTAATCATTTCTGTCGACCTTTAAAGTACGTTGGTAAGTACAGGACACGCTTTCACACGCGAGATAATGAGGACGTTTTAAGACACAGAAACGTTTCTTCTGTTTTTCATCATCTCCCGTGTTTTCCAGTTAACTGTTTAATTGATTCGCGCCTCGATATTTAAATCGGAATAGTTAACAGATTAATTCTACGATTACACGTTCCCGACTTTGTGATCACACTTTTTTATTGATACTCTGTTTTATTCGCGTATCTGCACGTTCAGCCGAAAGAACACCACGCGATATAACCTCGAAATGCAGAGATAACATTTCCGAATGCTGTCACTGATTAAAGTAATTTAATGATCTTCTTATATTATTTCCTATCACACGTGTCTTTCGGTTTTAAATAAAATCATTAATAGTTTTATTTATACTTGCACAATTTCGTATAATTATCACTTTTTATCTGTTTGTTATTTTAATTATTGTTAATGAATATTTAATTATTCTAGGCATTGTCAGTGTTCATAATTTGTGGTACAGTAGCAGTTCAAATGACAAGAAAATATATAGAGCTCCAGGAACCACCATAAAACCTGAAGAATGTGTACCTGAAAGTACGTATTCTAAACCAAAGAGACCTGTCCCTTTTTGTGAATCTCAGCCTAATGCATCTTGTCCACCGTCTTGTTATGAAGTTTGTGGGAAACCAGATGATTCTGAAAAACCAAGCGATAAGAAGCCACCTCCACAACATTGGAAGATATTGGCAACTCTTCTCATAGCTGGAGTCACATTGTACGCGGTGTGTACATAATAATTTTGTTAATTTTATTGAATGTTTTATTCTGTGTAAAAATCCTCAGTCCAACTTTGAAACAATTTTTTTTATTTTTTTTTTATTTTTGTAACATTCTTATTTAACAATCATTTAGATATCTTCCTCGAGTTGGTTTTCCACAAAGAAATCAGATTCTCAGAAGGCTGTAAGTAAGAGTAAGTTGAACAATAACTTCTGATCATAAAATATTTTCTCATTTGTAAGACAGTATAATCTTAATACATTTTAATGCGTTGCCAGGTAAAAAGGATGAAAAGAAACGGAAAAGGGCACTGGATAAAATTAAAACGCCGCCTACTTCTAACTTAATTCCTTCAGAAATTCCTTACCTCTTAATAGGAGGAGGAACAGCTGCATTTTCTGCATTTAGGTCTATTAAATCTAGAGATCCTAGAGCTAAGGTACATCGCGGTTTTCATATTCATGTTATTGAATGAGAATATTAAATCTATTTGCTTTAGGTTTTAGTAATATCGGATGAAGGAGACTTGCCATACATGAGACCACCATTATCTAAGGAACTTTGGTATAATAGAGATAGGAAAACAACTGCGCAATTACTTTTTAAGCAGTGGAATGGTGCTCAAAGAAGGTGAGTCAGGAAAATGGGATAATAATCAAATAAGCATTCATCCCGTCCCGACGGGTCCATCATCGGATCCTTGCACACCTCTATTGATCATATTAATAAAATAATTTATTATCTTGTTAAATAATCGATTGTTCGTTATACTTTCAGTGTGTTTTATGAACCGCCTGAGTTTTATACACAAATTAAAAGTTTGAGTAATTCTGAGAAAGGTGGTGTGTCTGTAGCGACGGGTTGGAGAGTTAAAAAAATTGATGTTCCAAATAAACTTGTGATACTCGACGATGGTTATCAAATAAAATATGATAAATGTCTTATCGCGACTGGTAAGCATTTACTACTGGAAATTCAGAATTATATAGGATTTTATTAACAATGTGTGCGCAGGTGCGTCGCCTAAAAATCTTCCAGTGTTTGAAACGATGCAAGATGAACTCAAAGAGAAAATTATAACGTTTAGAACGAAGCATGATTTTCTTTATCTGGAAGATATTGTGCATAATCCTAAGTGTAAGAATGTAGTAATAATTGGAGGAGGATTCCTTGGCTCAGAACTTGCTTGCTCACTCGCTCGTAATTGTAGGTATTTACTCAATTTTATTATACACATTTAATCTTCTTATTAGTCGTAAAAGAATTGTGTTTTTATCCAGTAAGCGGAGATAAAAAGGTGTATCAAGTGTATAAGGAGAAATTTATAATGGATCAAGTATTGCCACAGTACCTAAGCGAATGGGCAACGAAGAAAGCAATCTCCGAGGGTGTTCAATGTATTTCTAGTTCCGAAGTAGAGGATTATTCGTATAAAAATGGGAAATTGTCTCTTGTCCTTTCGGATAATCAAATTGTACATTCTGTTTCTTTGCAATACTAAGTGTTGCGTCGAATAATCATGTACTGATTTATTTTTATTTATTATTTCGTTAAGGTCGATGCTGATCAAGTGATTGTAGCAGTGGGCGTTGAACCGAACACTGACTTGGCACACGTCTCGCAATTAGAAACGGATCATGAGATAGGTGGTTTCCTTGTCAACGCGGAATTAGAAGCGAGGAGCAATTTATGGGTTGCCGGAGATGCAGCTTGTTTCTATGATGTCAAACTTGGTAGAAGAAGAGTGGAACATCACGATCATGCTGTAGTTTCAGGGAGATTAGCAGGAGAAAACATGACTGGTGCAAGTAAGTTGAAACTTGTGGAATATAAGCAAATTAATATGAACTGGTATTCATATTTCTGTATTGATTAGGAAAGCCGTATCTGCATCAATCAATGTTTTGGTCCGACTTGGGGCCAGAAGTTGGATACGAAGCGATTGGAATTGTGGATTCGTCACTGCCGACTGTTGGTGTTTTTGTAAAATCGTCCGAGTCTGATAATAAAGTACAATCCGTCAGGAATACACATGAGACTACACAAGTCTCAGATAAAAAGGTAATGAAATTTGTTACGATTCAATTTAATTACGATTGCAATTGATTTTTATATGGTCTCGTAATGCAGACACTAAATTTGTTGCATACGCAGAATTCACGATCAAGCCCGCAAGGAGATGCTAAATCGGAAAGTGATGATACAAAAGTATGCAGAGACGATGATCCAAAACCTGCGGATAAGCCTGAGGTGTATGATGATTTTGGAAAGGGAGTCGTTTTTTATTTACGCGATGATATCGTGGTCGGGATAGTTCTTTGGAATATTTTCAATCGAATGCCAGTCGCCAGACAGGTACGTCGTAAAAGAAGAAACAAACAAACAAAGTTCATCTTTTGCTAATTGATCATTATAAAATACATGATGTACGATCTGTTACAGGTTCTCGCCAGGGGTACAAAATATGATGATCTAAACGAGGTAGCAAAACTTTTTACTATTCACGACGACTGATCCTATTAACGCAATAATTTCCATGACCACATGGTGTCATTACTGTACATAAGGTTTATTTATCTATCCATCAAGTTCCAAAATATTTTACAAATAAAAAAAATCTGCAAACCGATTTCTCATCCCTAAGTTCGAAAGGTACGATTTGTATAAATATTGCACATACCACGTACAAAGTATTTTCAACAATAAAAAATCTATACATAAGAGCATTCATACGATACGCGAATGAAATATGTTTATTGAACTATTATTAGATGTGGATTTTATTAGCAAATAAATGAACAGTTGTTTTATTAGTTATTTAATCGAAATATAATATTATTTTCACTTTTCTAAATGTACATATGCATGCAGTATTTATTTCTATACATGTTGGCATTACGTACAGCATGTAATGAATATTTCACAAATTATTATTATCATTATTTAACAGATCTCTATACACATTTACATAATTTTTGCCGCTACTTCGCTAATGTAATGAGTATTTATTAAAACAATGCAATTCTTCATTTTTGATATAACAAAAATAGATCTTTATTTAACTGAACCCTTTGAGCGCGAATTTCGGCAAAATTTTATTCCCGTATCTCTTATCTAACATATCCATAAACTTAAAGTAATGATGACATCGATAATCTTCGAAGTCCTATAAAATAACATTCCAAACATAGTATGTATTGAAGAACATCAAACACATTGTATACGTACTATGTAGTCGGGCCATATCCTTCTAGCTGTTACATTTTCCATAATTGCACGTTGACAATGATTTAATAGCGATGCGCAGTAGTATATTATATAATCAGGTGAAAACAATACGCAAACAGCGATAAAATGTTTAATTTCCGACCATGGTAGAAAACCCCAGAAACATTGCAGTACCATTGAATTACATATCAGAGACCAATTCATTCCAGAGGTACTCTGCAATCAAACAAAAATGATTCTAGTTTAGTTTATTTGATTTTGATTAAGCATATCTAAGTTCAGTTTGCATTTACCTTGAGGGCAAATTTAGTATGTGCAAGCTCGGTGCTGACGATGCTCTCTAGGAGTTGCATGAACGTAAATTGTATACCACATTCCTCCCTAGTGTACTTGTCCACCACTTTTCCCAAATTAGGCCACAGGAACATCGTTATCGGGAATTGAATCAATTGCGTGATAAACGTCTTGCATCTGCAAATTTTAAACTATCATCGCTAGACTGCGGACTTTTATTCAAAATGAAACATTTATGGTACTAATTATAAAAATACGTCTCTTTGATCGTTTTTAAATATTGTGATGTACAGTCGGCTTTTAGTATTTATATTTACGTAGCAAGCAATTTTTCTATAAATTCATCAAATCCCTAATCTAATCATAACTGGTGATTAAAAGGTCGATGATGATTAACGATTATCTCATACGCATTGTTATTACGATGGTGACCAAGTTTTCAACCTGAGACCTGCCAGTGATGATACTTTGACTAGCTAGAGTTACCCGTACTCATACCAGCAATATTGGAATCGTTTCGTTGACAAATTTTTGTGACTGAAAATGATGTTAACGAGACGCGTTTCGAATTTGCTAGTAGGGGTGAATTCGCGGTCAACTGAGGCAATTTTTTATAATTTA
>NW_017133727.1:1242843-1251673 GCF_001652005.2 Ceratina calcarata | reverse complement strand
TAATAATACCTTTCTATGTTTCCTTCGCAGATAATGAACACGGTAGATAAAAACCAATCGAAACCATCGAATTTCTTCGGTCTCTCATACTGAATGAATGCGTAACAGGCATTTATGAATTCTTGTAATCTCTCCTTATTTTCAGTCGTATTATTTAAGATATCATTCTGTTCTGCATAGTATAAAACGAAATCAATTCCGTGTATCTCTTCCGTGAACCAAGAGTCTGTACTCGACGATACATTTTCCTCCCATTCGAAGTGTTCTCCCCATTCTGAAGTAGGAATCGCTTTATGCATTTTATCTAGTAGTTGAATTAATACTGTATTCTATAAAAAGCGAATTTATATGTTTTGTAAATCCAGTAATTGAATCAATATTGAAATATGTTTTCTATTGAAGTCAATTGAATATCAAATGACTTTACTTTTGTCGGCTCCTGCGATGCTTTATACGCTTCTCTAATTTGTTCAACCCAATCGCTATCTAATAATCCTGGTGTGTCGGCTCGTAATGAATATTCCAACTCAGTTTCGTATTCATCTTCTAACGGAACATTTTCGTTATCAAATTTCGGCGGAGGCAACATCGGTAAATCGTATTCCTCCGATTTTGATGTTTCTTCTTCTTCATTTTTTATATTAACGAAATAAGTTTTCGATAGAATTTTGTGTCGTATTAAAGTGTAATCATCAATGTACTTTACACTCATCTCTCCGTCCTCTTTTGCATCGAATTGTTGAAATTCTAACAAAATATTCTACAAAAGATTGTGACGTATTTCGCTAACATTCGAAAGGAGTGTTAACACATTTTCAAAATGTATATGACTGTGTTACCTGAAAATTCAGTAATTCTAACAGGTATAAACAGACATTTAAATTCGAGATAACAGCATTCAACGATAGAAGACCCAAATAATGGTAATTTGACTCAGGGTTTACTGAATCGTTGAACAATTTCGGTAAATTGAGTGGATAATTCTGTTCCTCGTTATACGAATCTTTTACGTTTGTCATGAATGCAGAGAAGCCTTTAAAAAACAAATAAACTGATAGATTGATAAACTACACGACGAATTACTTTTTTCATTCATTATCCTTACATTTAAAATTAAGAGAGAAGAGTGTTAACGTTTGTAAAAGTTTTTGAATATTCTCATGATCCCACGGATCGTGGAAGTGACATGGATCTTCTAATATTTGACACGCATCCGAAAGCAACGTGGACAAGACGTGAGATGCGAGATTGGCGATCACGTTATAGCCCAATTGGAAGGAAGCTGCGGATGTTACAAAATTGACCACCTCTATAGAAGTCCACGACGTCCTCAAAGGCGTCACAGATCCCTCGATTAATTCTTGAAATACCGTCGTCTGTTGAACGAGGGCTTTCAATCCGAATGGTATAGATACCATTTTAAGCAATAACGCATTAACTGCACTGCAAATAAGTTGTTTCAAATGCATTTTCTTCACAGGTTGTGGCAGTTTAGAAAAAATATATTATATTGAAGAAGAGAGAGAAGCTGTAGATGATGGAGCATACCGAAACACTTATTTGAAGATACAGAAATAGAAATAATATATGGTACTCCTTTAATCGCACACTCTGTAACAAATTACCTGTTAATCTGTTGAGCTTTATTTTCATTCTCCAGATAGGATTTGTCTAACTTCTTATAGAAATACGACACAGCGGGATAGAATTCTCTTTCGACTTTCAGCTGTACTATTTCATAGACATCGAACACGTCAAACAGCTTCTGTATTACCTCGAACAGTTTAAGAAGATACTCCAAATTCATAATTGAAAAGGGTTGTCGCAACGTGTTCGATGCGATTATTATGATGAACATAGCCGGACATTTGGACAGACTCTTCTCGAAATTGACTGTGTGCTCTTTGCATTGCGAGATCAGAAACCGAGAGCCATCAACCGTGTCCAGCATGTGTAAAATTATATTTAATGTATGTGGCCATATCCTAACGTTATTCTCGGACAGTGATTGCAAATGGCACAACGCGATGTGATAAAACTCGTTGTCGTATAAAATCGTTGGCTTATCTAAAATAAATTGGAGAGCGTAGCAAGAGACTTCGTGCACGCCTGTTAACGTTTCCGTCGACAATTTATTTAAACCTCTCAAACAGGCGGTCAAGAATTCCGGTATTGAAAATGGAACTTCGAACGTATTCTCTGTTAAAAGCTTGCGGCCAGCTTCATAAGCGCAGAGTTGCGATACAAAACATAAACAATGAAGATAAGTCACCGTCTTTACTGTATTGCCGTTAATGATAACTTCCATTGGATCGTCGTAAATTGAAACTGACATCGAGTGCGGAGGCTCCGCCAATCCTTTCTGTACATGATGCATTATTTGTTGCAACAATGTCGGAGACTTTCCTAAAGCAGTTAAAAACATTCTCCTGGTCGCGAGACTAACTATCCATTTTCTACTCCAATCTGCACGCGGTTCCAACACGGAGACGATGTTGAGTATGTTCATCGCTTTCGGTTGTGTCGTATTCGCGAATTCATGTGTACTTAGAAACGTAATGAATTGTTCTATTAACTCTTCGATCGTTTTATCAGGATTTCTCGCAGTTTTTAGCTTCTCTTCATGATAACGAAGCATCAGATGTATTATGCGGAACACTCTTTCGTGTAAAAAGAACTTAAAATTAATACCAGCGATCAACGTGGGTAATATCTCGAACGTTTTCTGCGAATGGTATTGAGCGTCAAACGCGGTCAACAAGTTTGAATACACATCGTGTGATTGTAAGCAAGTTAGCAGTTTCGCGTGCACTTGTAAGCTAGCTTCAAAGATTGGTCTACTGTCGTCTGTGAGTCCAGCCAACAAAGCAGATTGCAGGGAATCCCATATAGGATTATTGTTCAAATTCGACAGCTCGCTTTTCAAAAAAATCTCGTAACCGGCTAATCGAACGTGAGCGGGTTTATCTTGACTGATTTTATCAAGAATCACATTATAATACTCCTCATTGTTCAACGGGGAATTCCAATCCTCACTTGTTTGATCGCTGATGCAGGAGAACGATGATTGCGGTCGAGAATCGAAAACCGATGTCGATACAGACCTTGAAACAGACTGCTCGACGATCGTTGTTCTCATCGAGTTCACCAAAGCAGACATCTCTTTAGAATGGATCATTTTATCAACGATGTCCGCATTGTTCATATCTTCTTCCAAGAATTTCTCAATGTTCGATTGGAATTCTTTTTTCAAACATTTCTTTATCCATTTCTGAAGATTTCCCGATATATTATCATCCATGGCTGTTTATACAATGACAGTGACTGCAAACGAGTTCTACGTGAGTGACGATACTAAAGGATACTTGATACTTGCATGTTTTGATATTGTTCCTATGGTTACCGCTTGAGGTGGGTGAAAATATAGCATAACAACAAGTTTACTCGTGTGTAAGCTCATTGTTGAATAAAATTTTACAAAATATACAAATAATATAAAATTAGTATATACAAATTATATATAATTTAAAATTCATAATATTTTTAACGCGCTGCTACAATAACGTTTGGAGATTTCATTCGCAAGGTGGAAATTCCTCCTTGCAAAGAGCATACTCCTATAACTCCGCATTTCACCAGAAAATCTGCAAACTACAAGCAACAGAGTTTAAATTTTGGTGTTAAGAAACAAAAAGTTTATTTCATCATATTTACCAGCGCATTATTTTGATCATGCGGTCCGATAATCACAACGACGCTATTTTTATTTTCCACAAGCGGTTTTGCGTGTGGTCCTAGAGTATCGATATGAGTTTGAGAGAGTTGCACGCTCGAAAACGGAATGTTAATACTGCCAACTACAGCTCCCCTTTCAAATCTATAAAAAGTGAGATTATATTAGGAGTTGAGATTAACTTATGAAAGATCATTACATGAAGCGAACAATATAAAATATATAGTTACGATAGAGATATATTTATGTCATATAAGGCAGAAACATGCATATATACGTAAGACAAAAATATATTTCAATGTACGTTACCTATATTTTTATTATATTATCTCTAGCATTGTTTCAAAATCATAAACGGGACATACTTTATATTTTCTTACTTACTGTATATTGTTGCGCACATCAACGGCTATTAATCTTTCAGGGCTATGATCTAATAGGTCTAAGAAATCATCGACGCTAATTCTAGGCATCTTCTCAGTACCCGGTTCCGGGTCTGACCAATTCATATCCTTCGGCTGATTGAACTGATGTTTCCTATACGTAATACTGGCTGGTGTATTCTGATACATCGTCATGGAGTCTTTGACACACAGTTCTATATCTATTTCGGGAAGGTCAGAAAATAAGAGTATACACTCGTTGAATCCCGAAGTCAACAAAGAATCGCGTAACTGTTTTAATATCGCCAATCCGACTAGAAGCGGAAATGAGGAATCTCCTAACAGCAACTTATCCCATAAATGAAGTATCTTATGAAGTGGAAATACGTCTGAAATAGCGAAATATATGTGATATAAAATATTTCATATAATTCAGGTATTGATAAAAAAATCTTACGTGAGAACATTGTTAAAAACCATGGAATAGCAAACAATTCTGGTACAAAATTAATCGACCTAAGATGATTAGCCAATTGAGGATCATGAAAAGCAATGATTTGTGAAAATTTTCCTAGATATTCTTGTATGACAGCGGAATTGTCTTTCAGAAAGAATTTATGTAGATACTTCGGTATAAACGCAGAGAGACATTCGAATGCCCTAGCTAAAACAAAAACATTATATTGAGCTCTCGCATATCATAATTCGATGTTTCGGATTTATTACCTTCGTTATTAAAATTTAGATAAAGGAACGGAGCCGTCAAAGAATCCAATCCTTGCCAATAAACATAATGAGGATTGTTTCGAACCCACGCCTTCAACAATCTTTGTAATCTTTCATGACCAGCACCAGACGACAATAATTCACTATACTGATGGCATCTTGGAATGTCCACCTCTATCTAAGAAATTATCAATCGGTTGAAGTGTAAATGTAAATTGTGTAACAAGATTCATCGGTGAATTACTTGTCGATCAGTGTGAGTGGGCGTTTCTTTATCGATCATGTCGTAGCGTTTCTGGATGTCACCAGTAATACCGAGTAACGCTGCCCAAACAGCTCCCCTAACCGGCGGAGGTATATCTTTATGCGCCTCTTCAATGATTGCCTCGCGAGTAATTGGATACACCTATTACATAATAATAATAATAAGAAGAAGAATATAGAATTAAATGGTTATTAAATGTGAGTCTACGTATAATCACCTGAAGCAATCTATCGTACAAAACAATTCTATAAAATTGGTATTCCGTATCCCTCTCTCTTATAATTAGAGGTAACTGGGAGGCGGCATCAATTAAATCTTCTTGGGACTTAACACGCATTCTAACAAACAATGAAATTTAATAGAAAGCTGAAAGACAAATGAAATCTGGAATACTTCCTATACATACTGATTCGTTAGATAAGAATAATTCGCTGTGTATGGAATATGAGACAAACGTTGATGCAGTGTATCGAGCGGAACTTTAACCACTCGTAGATCTAATAAACCGGCCGTGTCTCTTCTGCCAAACATCTGACCTAAAAGTATCACTAAGCTAAAAAGCAAGATTAATTTGATTCAACGCAATTTAACGTTTGTGCAATATTTTTAATTACTTTGGGACAGATAAAATGGGCGGTCTCGATCTGATGAGTCCTTGTTTCTTCAACTCCACCGTAATATCTCCGCCAGCCAATTGCCATAAATAATACAATTCGTCCATTTTTCTAGTAGTGACATTCTCGTACGTACTTTCTTCTTTCTCTTTCTGAGTCTTTATCAAATATTCTTCGAATATCGGTAATTTTAATAACTCTCTGGGTATCTTGCGTTTCGATGGATGAATCTGAAGGCAACAGTCTACGAAATCTTTCACTCTATCTGGCAAATTCTAAAAACAATTACGAACTTTTAGAATTGTCAAAAGAACGTAAACATTATATTAAATTATACCTTGTAAGTGTTGTAGCAATTAGTTTCTCTCGCAAGGCGTTCGAATACAGAGGTTTCGCAGTGTATCAGACTGAGAACCTTCCTTAAACATTGAGACAATTTAATACCTGGCCATATCGGCTTCTCTAATAATAATTCTGCAATGATCATGCCCAAAGACCAAGAATCGACTTTCGGGCTACTGACGCCGGGACTAAGAAATACCTCTGGTGCCGTGTATTTCGGGTAACTAAAAATTATAATATAGATTTAAAACAAACTTATTTTTACCAAGATACACGTTACATCTGTCTATCGTTACGTACCCAATAGGAAAAGAAACATTTTTACCGCAATCTGTCATGTAATATAAACCAAAATTATATAATTGCACGTTTTCACATTTGCTAATTAATATATTTTCAGGACTAAGGTGTCTATGCACTAAATCCAGCTCATTCATATATTGTAAGCCTAACAGACATTGAAATGCAATTTTTATGATATAGTCTGTGTTTAAATTCTCTTTACTCTTCAGTGGATCTCCATTATACTCTGTAACAACTACTATTCTCTCTACAAGAAAAAATCTTTATTAGACAATTACGACAGTATTAATCTATTAATTTGGTGCATATGAAATGCTGGTTAACACGTTAAGCGCGGCGTCGGTCCCAGGAACTGGCAGTTTCAAAGTTAAGAAATAAATAATGTATATGTAATGAATTTATTAAAACATTCTAGGCAAAGATATAGTTTAACTTTACACGTACTGCAGAAAGTGACGACTTTTTTGGTCAAATTTCTGGCTGTCTTGCATTCAAATGTTTTTGCTGCACATTATTATAGTCCAACCGGGAAGTGAAATAAAATCGTCATTGTGATATATGTTTTATTCTATGTAAGATATTATTTATCAAGTCGCCGAAACCCGCCGCGCTGTCTGAACGAAAAGCTCAGGCTCTGCGCTTAACATGTTAATTAGTGTGCAGATTTTATCAGAAGGTATTATCATTAACCAGTGTTTAAATTGAAACACACTTTAAATAAATTTGTATATCTGCGAATCTTTACCATGTTTGCTTCTTATTATATCGAGATACGTAGATAAATTTGGATGGTGAATAGTTTTCAAGAACTGAGATTTTCCATAGATGGTTATCGAATTTGGTGTAAGAGGTAAACCATTGCTTCCACAAACTTCAACTGGATGGCTTTGTGCAAAAAATGTCATTCCACCAAAACGTCTCTCTTCATTTTCTAAAAGTGCTGGGCACATCTTTGACTGAAAAGTACGATAAACTATTGCTACAATAAATATTTTAGGAAAATGATCCACATATAGTGCAATAAAAAATTCTTTAAGTAATGTTCTTTAATTAAATTTCATGAACAATATAAAATGTATGTACATACTTACTTGAATTATATATTTTTGTGAGAGTTCAAATCGTAGATCAAATTTATTTACAATATAAAATCATGAAACATGTAGTCAATTGTTTCTCATAATTACAATCTATCATGATTAAAATCACTGGCTCTCATGATCATGATCTAAATAATTAAACCATATCTGACCATGTCCATTAACATTGTACACCCACTTTGCACATCATTGTTTCGTACGTGCAGTTGCAGTGTAATGAGGGTCATGAGCAGTTATGAGCAGAGTGACAAGTTTGAGGACGGGACGATATAGACGAGAATCACGTGGTCACTCTAGTTATGAGCATAATTGCCAGCGAAAGGTCTTACCCCTTTCATCAGCAAATTGACTCGTTACCCCTCTGTTATAAGTTTGTGAATAATTTGAGGTTGAGGAACCGCTTGTGTGAGGAATAGCGAATTTACACGCATAAGCTTACGTGCAGTCGCGTGTTTGTGTTCGTATAGTAAATTTTATTTTACCGAAATTCTCTTTAGGAATTCAAGGCAGGGATAAATTAGTTTGAATAGTTGGTGTTGTCGATGCTTTATCCGGTGGTGAAGTTGTGTTGGTCTTTCGCTTCCGGTAAACGATGGTAAGTGAAGTGTCGTTTTAAACTGAACAATATTGCGCGCATAATTCACGGTGCTGAATAAAAATTACTGTCTCAACGAGAAAACATCACTTAAATATTATTCGGTTTCAATTAAATCATTTATTTCGAATAATGTATGTGAGAGATACAAAATATCATTTAATGTAACCTTAACATTGCGTGCACATGGTAGGTGCATTTATAAATCGTAAAGGGTCACCTACCTATATTTTGCATGATATCGTACTTGTTACAGAACTAATGATTTATGTTTTCATTTCTTTGTTGAACAGCCGTTCCAGAGGTACGTAGAGTCAGGCCGCATCGCTTATGTCGGCGATGGGCCGTTCCAGGGTAAACTTGTTGCTATCGTAGACATCATCGACCAAAATCGAGTAAGATATCACCAATTTTATTAAATATTTAATATAGTCTGTTCTGAAGTATTGTCTAACAACATCATTGACCAATCGTGAAGAAACGTGATTTCAAGACCAAATGTTATTCAACTATGAGTTAATTCGTGTTTGCACTTACATTAATTTGTGGTACGCTAAAACTCATTTAGATTGTTTCATTTTCATATTTAATTATTAAGAAGTACAGTTTATTTAGATTGTTTCTTTTCATATTCATTTATAAAACGATACACCTCATTTAGATTGTTTCGTTTTCCTATTCAGTCATAGGAAACTAAAGCTTGTTTCAAATATTTCATTTTCACATTAAGTCACTAAAATGTATCTATTAACATAAGTTAGCTATCATA
>NW_017133727.1:1231992-1242552 GCF_001652005.2 Ceratina calcarata | reverse complement strand
ATCATATTTCATTAAGTGGAAAGAAGTTTCGGTACTATTAAGTATAGTAGAAAGCATAGAAGTAAATAACACAGAAAATTTCATTTAAGCATTTTCTTCATAAGAATAAAAACTAATTACATTATATGCGTCAACTCGATATGGACTTGTTCACTAATTATCTCTTTCTCGTAACCTGTTTAGCTTAATCGGTAACAAATTTACCAATTCCCTGCAAAGATTCAACTCGACTTTCATTACCTCAGCAGCACTGGGATAGTTGTCGCAATAGTCAACTACAAATTTATATGCGTTGTAACTGTTTTGCGTATTCTCCAATTGAATCGTTTTATCGACACTTACTATTTTATTGTATAATCTACCGAGATGGAAATAAGAGAATAGAGCTGATTGCATTACCTCGGCGGGGAATTCTGCCCCAGAATTCGAATTACGCATTTGTATCGAATTAAGGAAGGCCTGAAAATTTTTAATAGCACTCTTTGCCAAGTGATTAATTTTCGCTAATGCTTGCGCCGTTGGTTTCTCATCGGAGGATCGCAAACGATCAAGTTTTATGTCAAGAATATCAGAATACGTTTCTCCCAGTTCGAGCCAAATCTGCCTGCAGGCTGACTCGTAGTACTGAGGATTCAATTCCTTGATCACGTCTTCTAAAACATTTATTCTCCTCCTATGCATTTTCGCCTGTCTATCTTCGTGTTCTTCGAAGAACGACAAGTATTTGTACGCCTGTGAAATATCCTGCACGATTAATACGTAATCAGACGCGTGATTTTCTAAAGTGTAATACGTCTTAGCCTGCTCGAGCCATTTTAAAACGCTTAAGAAAACTAATCTGGCGTCATCGAAATCCAACAGATATTTGTCAGTTATTTGATTCGCGATTGGTTCTATTTCTTTTTCTAAAATATCAAACCTTAAATCACCGATCGTATTCAATTTCGATTCCTTATCAGTTTCATCATCGTCCTGTTCCGATTCGCTCCTTTGCAAAAGTCTTTGCTTTGATAAACTCATAAGTAAAATTCCATACTTTGCCCAACATCTTGCAACGTCGGCGCTTCTGTGTTTAAAATTTTCCCATTCCGCAGTGAGTGCCTCACTCTCCCCATTTTCTTCCGTTTTCTCTTTCAAGATGTTTTCATACTTTTGTAATATGTAGGACGCAGCCGCCAAGTGATGTCTGGCTTGTGAGAAACCTTCGTTCTCCATGAAATATTGTGACAATGTCGCTGAATTCAGGGCCCAATCTATATAATCTAAATCCTGCGTTAACTTATTCTCTCCTAACTGTCTGCGCAATGTCATGTGACAATACAACGCAGACTGACGATGATCTTTTAAAGAACCGTAGACCTGAGCTAAGCAATACAATGTTAAGGTGTGAACTTTTTCCAGTACATCTCTTGGACTCTGGTTATCTTTGAATTCTTCAATGCCAAGAATCTGGGCCATATTAATGACAGGACTCTTAGATGAATCATCGTCACCTGTTTCTAATTGATTTTTAAAATCATTGTATATTCTTTCAGCTTGAATTAAAAATTCTTTTGCCTTTGTCAACTGATTCCACTGAGACCATATTATACCCAACTGATTCAGCGCATTCAGTACGGGCAAAATAGCTGCCGGTTCGAGTTCTTTGTTTTTCAATAATTTGATACACTTCATAGATTGTTCTTCACCTGGTTTCAACTCTTCGGTGTCAACATGTAACATTCCAAGATATAGATGTATCACTGCGAGTGTTAAAATTCCATTCTCCTTTTCCTCTTCAGGTATGTCTTCTAAGATCTTAATCATCTTTGTTTCCATCGATTTCAATAAGTCGATAACTTGATATATGATTTTGTACGACACGTTTTCGGTGCTCAATTTTTTATGATCGTTCAGTAATTTTCTAATGTCTTTGAATTTTGCTTGCACGTTTGCGAGCGAGTCTTGAATAGAACTCGACTCCATGCCGGTTTATTAAATATATACTTATTATTTATTATGAATTTTTCCTCGAAGTTTGACGTTTCTGAATGTAAACACAGAACCACAGAACTGCATGGAACACTACTCGTGCATGGATGAATTTAGACGAGTCTCCACGAGTTTCAACGAGTTTTGACGAATCGCCTGAAAACTCCCACCACTCCCACTCTCCGATAAGAGCTTCTTTTTCACCATGAATATAGCTACGAAATTTCCCGATATCGATAGTTGAGTCGCCCGCTTGACGATTCTGTCAAATTCTGACGTTTTTGAGTGACTTGTGTACAGGCGAATCTTTGGAAATGTGAAATCTGCTACTACAGAGGAAATGAGGGTGAGAGTGGTCACGCCTGGGATTTCATGATTTCGATGGTATTTAGCGGTCATAGCATAAAATTAACTTTTTTAACCTTCAAACTCTTGTATTGCACATAATAGTTACTAGTCTAGACAATTACGACGCATTTTTTACTTTATGTAATTATTATTCTTACGATATTATTCTTCGACATTCGTTAATAATTCCGAATGACAAACAAGCGTTTGCTTATTTGCTATTTGTTCGACATATTTGGAATAGATCGCTTGTACTTTCACGAGTTTTCTCTACATTCTTTCGAGATGCGCTATTGTATTTGAAAATCTTAATGATTTAATAATAATAAAATTAATAAATCAACGTAGTTCTCAAACTAAAGGAATTGTCTGACTTTCGGCGTCTAAACCTTGATTTCCAAGCCTTCGTCAAGGTTCTCCCAGCTGCCGGTTTACCAAACATATTCGAATAAAATTTCAGTTGCGATAAAGAGATTCTAGTCCATTCACTGTTCATTTCAAAACGTTCTTTTATTTTATAAGTCACTGAATTTAGGAAGATTTGTAGTTTATCCTATTAATATTTAAATTCATAGAATCTATCAGACGTAAACGATATTATTTTATATGAATTCTTATCATCTAAGATTGGTAAAAGTCTAAAGAAGAAATAAATAACATTCATGACAGTATATATTTTAATGCAGTGAATACACGACAGTTTGTTTCGACATTCGGCAAAAAAATACATATGTAAATAATATATANATTAAATTAAATCCTTACGCAATTCTGGAAAATAACCAAGGAAATACAATCATTAATGTCTATCGAAACGCTTCTTAAAATTTTTGGACATTCTTGTCGACGCAAACAGGAAAAGAGCAAACGATACCTATAACATGATTTATAAAGAGAAAAAAACACTGATCACTCTATTCCAGAGATCAGACTGTAAAAATCAGTTACAATTAGAATTATTGCAGCGAGCCGCGCTTAAAACAAGATTTTTCAGTATCTGCGCACGATGATCATTGTCTTATTTTTTTTACATGAACGTCGTGCCGTTTTTGTTTCATCGAACGATCATTGAAACGCGAAAAGCGAATAAGAACAAGTACTTTTCGATTGTTAGTACGAATTGTTTGCGTCTTGTTTACATTACATTCTCGTTGAAATTGTCTTGTATACAATGAATCTCTACAAAAATGTTTCTTTTCGTTCCGTTATATGTGTAGTCAGTTCCGCACGCCCGGGAGAATGGGACAAAACACGTCCCACTCGGCATGCACTTTGTATATCTTAAAAATAATAAGTAATAACTGATAATTGTAATGTTACGCCAGAGCCCATTTCCGAACTCCGAATGTATTAAATCTATTTCTCGTCATTATCGTAATACTTAACAATTCGCATCGGTTTTGCTTCTATCATCTGTTTTCATTACTAGTCACGTGGCCCGTACGCGACGATTTACGAAGAAATAATTTTTAATCCTACGCTACTAAATTCCGGTCGCAATACATATTCTTATAACTATTCTTGTAACGTACCGTCCAAATTTATAACAACAAGCTTGGTCATTTGGTAGCAACCCTTTTGTTTGCCAACAGAAATGAACTTAAGGAACGAGCTATTTGACTTAAATGTTACGATTGCACATTAATTTTATGCTGCGCGTTTAATTTACGCACGTTCAACGAGAATATAAATTCGCGCGTAACAAAAACACATTAACTTAGAAGAACGTTTCGAAACGCTGAGTAAAAAATAGTACACAGGCCACGTGTCAAAATGAAAAACATACATACTCCCCTATATAAATATTGTATCGCTTATCGGCATACGAACAATGGCTCAATGTATACGCAAGCTGTCCCATATAAACCACAGGTTAAAAAGGGTAGATTCACGCGCGGAGCACACGATCTATCAATAAAAGAGAATTTGAAAATGAACCTACCTCATCAACTGATATATCTAATATTATTTTCAAAGAAACTTCGTGGGTACATGCAAAGATTCTTCTTTTATTCCATGCTCCTCGCGGGATCTCCCATTAAATTATTTCTCAATATGTATAAAACATTCTGCACTCTGCACTCTGTACTGTATACCATAATATAGGAGCTACTCGAAATCTAAATACAAATGGCTGAAAATGACAATAAATTGCGACGATTCGATTCAAATTTTAACTCGTTAAACTTACATGCTTGCACGCATGCTTGTACTGGCAGTGGGCATAGCTTCCCTCAATACTCTTGCATGTATAATTTTGTTTCCATTGATCATTTCGTTTTCACCAGAAGCTTGTTACTTCTTTGTTGATCTTACCCTAATTGCAATCGTTTATACTCCAGTAAGATTTAAAACCAAGCCTCTTAAAGGTGGTCAATACTACTAATCGGCAATTAAATATAATATATGTATATAACATTAATTTTTCGGCTCATTTCTTCTTTTTTAAGTTTCTCGAATTTTGGACTCGACTTTTGTACTTGAAGTTAGTGTGCTTTTCATAATCATCACTTTTTTGAAGAACGATTTGCTGGACCATTTCTTATCATGAACGATGTTAAGGCCTCTTTTAAGAAATAAGCTAGATTTTTTATAAAAATTGGTCAACATTTTATTGTTGCCTCAAAAGTGGCCTTAACGTAATTAGTGTTGAAAAATCGGAGATTGCATCGATAGATCTAATAAATTCGAATTTCGTCGCGCCAGATTTCTAAAGCAATTTAATAACGTAAACTAGATCAGATTTAAGACGATATAGAAATATCAAGAAAAATAATTTATTTATTTAATGTCAGTTGTTATTCGTTTGAATTCTCTATTTAGTACTTCAGCAGATACCGAGTAAAGACTCAAACACGATAATAAATATTAATGTAATGCCTTTTAAATATTTAGTTATTCTCTTCGTTTATCGATTATAACTATTTTAAGACACTTGTATTTATATAGAGAATAAAAAAGTGAACAGAATAATCTAGAGATACGAAATAAACAAAAATAAAATGTCATTTACACATTTATGTGACTGCGAGCTAGCATTCTTGTTTGGAACTGGAAATAATTATTTGTGGATGCTAATGAAGAATCACTTAAACATTTTGTTTAAACAAATATACGAGGCTAACGACGACGAAATTGAGCAATTAGGTGCAATATTTTCTATTTAAATATCGCTTTTATCGTATTGTATCAATACGTAATTGGAATTTCATTACTTTTTTTAAAAGAAGGAATAATTTTGTTTAGACTGGTATCAGTCTTGTTTGTTTGGCAAGAAATTGGAATCGTTCCTTAAACTGAACACAAAATACCATGCGATATACAATTATGAAACATGCACAATTCAACTCTCAAGATAGAATAAATTACTCGAAAGAAGCGATTCACTTTTTCGCGACAGTGGCATGGCCCTCGGAAAATCAACGCAGTCAATTAACAGAAAATTATTTCAAATTACATTTCAAATTCTATAAAGGAACGAGTAACATGGTCAAAACACAAATTGAATAATTTGATACTGTACAAGAGAAATATTCTAAAATTACGTGTTATCTTGCAACCACCCGGTTATATTCAACTATTTTTGCTACTAAAAACAAATTAAAGTTAACTGAATTATATATAAAAATTGTTTCGACCGTGTAAGTTCCAAGGCCTTTCGTAAACGGTGACGCTACTCGCGTCACAGTGACCCGCGATCTTCATTATATTTACATTAATCCGTTACAATTTACATACATACACACGCACACACACATATCTACACGTACACGTAATGTGAAATACGAAAGGATTACACGGAGCACGCCAGCCACGAGTCGATGGAGTCAGGCAAACCTTGTTCGTGTTCACCCTCTCTAATGACGTTTTCTATGAATAAAGTACGATCATCTAATATTTAAAATTCCTTGGACCGGTAGCTTTCATTTTAATTAAACGAGTTTCGTAATTAAAATTAATTTTCTGTAGCTTTCGTTTGAATCAACTTCTCTCGATATACGTCTCATAATAGCGTAAGGAAGTAAGTTGGCGACGAAGCGAATTGACGTTTCCTGTATAATCTTTGGCAGTTTATAAATGACGAATGTGTGATCCGCTGGCGAGCTCTAACAATAAGTGCGTTACGACGTCCAACCTGAGGCACGTGTAAAACAGTTCTCGGAACCAGTCAAAACCCGCGAATTAATGAGGCCACTCTGTCGGAATTTTATTGGACTGCAAAGTGTTCTGCATTATTTTCAATAGTAAAACTAGTGGACGTTGTTCTATTGTTTCGTTTAAGGCTTGGCGAAGGATATTCTCCAACCGCAACTTTCCTCAAACTCCTTACGATTTCAAATTATTGTCACCTGTAATTACCGATTAAGTAGATTCAGTAGTATTGTACTGAGCTTGGAGCGTTTTACATTTTAAAGACGTGGCGTGGAGGTTTGAAGAAAATTCAAATAAAGTGATAACAAACGTTCGGCGTAAAAACAAAATGAACTTGGATCGTGAGATTCCGCAGTGAAATTCCGCGGCAATGCGATTCCGATTCTCGGTATGAAACTCCTTAGTCAATTAGCGATGGGCTCGTGTCTCATGTAATAGTTCCTCTCGCTCATATATATTTTGCATCCAAGATTTAAAAGTCTTAAAAGCTTTGAATTTTTCGTAACAACGTCAAAGTTTGTCAATAGAGTCGAAACAGTTCAACAATTTTCAGTAACATCGAATATTAATTATTATCTGCATTCATCCAACCCATCGCTAATTCTGAACGCGTATCTAACGCTACACACTCCCATAGCCGCGAAACTCGAATCGTGTCTCACCGTGTGCATGAAACTGTCACTGGTTCAAGGTCAGTTTCCTTCGAAATCCTCCACTATGACGCTTTCGCGAACTGAATAACAGAACTCTGGCGTTGCGAGGCGATCAATCCGTTCCGTTCGATCTCCATCGATTCCAGGATCATTTTGCACCGCTTCCTCGGGGGAAGTATCAACGTTTCTCTTACAGGAATCGCCAGATCGAGGGGATCCGGCGAGGGAACGGGACTCACTGGATTGCTGCTCGGTGGAGTCAAAATCGGGTCTCTTTCGGCAGCTTCGAGGGCAGCCTCCACTCTTCTGCGGGCATCGTTACCGGGCAGATTGAGAAGTGACGAACAGTCACTGTAATCGTTACTCTGAATCCCGAAACTAGTGTACGTCGGCGAAGCGTCCGGGCACAGAAATATCATATGCGGTGGCTCAAGAGGAACCACCGGCGTTGATTGGTGACATCGGTCCTCCTTAGGCACCTGAAGCGGTTGCGAATACTGCTCTCTGGAATACATGTAATATGGAAAATCCTGTGGAGTGTTGTTGTAAACAGCAGTGTCCTCGTTCGGCTCTTCAGTCTTGAGCTCCTCCTTTTTTGTGCTCAAGCCGTTCGAAGGAGAAATCTCGATCTCCGGCTCAATCGGCGAGTCTCTGGGAGAACCGACGACGGACGAATCCGAATGAGTCTTTATGTGCAGCTCCATTGTTTTCTTCGAGCCGAAAGTCTCGTGACACAGCGTGCACTTGTAGACCTTTTCACCGTAGTGAGCAACCTGAAACATTTTGACCAATGTAATTAGATACCTATCGCTCCTAAACTTTGACGAAACAATATATTATCGTCACGAACCTGGTGCAGCTTCAACACGTGATTATATCCGAAGGATTTTCCACAAATGTCGCAGGTGTACGGTTTTTCCCCGGTGTGAGTCCGCGTGTGGACTTTCAGTTGCTTCGAGCAGGTGAATCCCTTGCCGCAGGCCTTGCACACGTACGGTTTTTCTCCGGTGTGCGTGCGCATGTGTATTACCAACTGGCCGCTCTGAATGAACGTCTTCGAGCAGACGGTACACTTGTGTGGTCGTTCCCCGGTGTGGATCCGCATATGCCGGTGCAGCTTCCCGCTGTGCTCGAACGCGCGGTTGCACACGTCGCACTTGTACGGTCGTTCCTTCGTATGAATGCGACGATGAACGCTGAGATTCTCCTTCACGGAGAACGATTTATTACAGTACTCGCACTGGTAGGGTTTTTCACCAGTGTGCGTACGATAATGCCTGGTCAGCCGCGCGGGCACCGCGAACGTTTTTCCGCAGATGTTACAACGGTAAGGATCCTCGCCTTCCTTACCGTGCGAGCGCAAGTGGCTCTGGTACAGGCTCTTCTGATCGAATGCCTTTTGACACAACATGCACTGAAACGGTTTCTCTTCGACCTTCAGCGCCTCGACGCCGCACGCGGGCGACGCGTACACGCTCAAATCCGGGCTACACACGAGGCTCTTTACAGAGTTCAATGTCACTACCGTCGGCGAGGGCTCGTGCTGCGAGCATCCCCTCACGGTTGGCATTTTGCTGCTCATCGTTGCGCTATTTGCCATTTGCTCCGTCTGATAGTGACCGATCATTTTTCGTTGCGTTCTATCTGAAAATCCGGGAAAATAACAATCAATCGGAGTGCCTCTCAAAAATACTAGACTTGTCATATTTATTGTCAAAGTATCATCGACAGACTGCGGACTTTTATGTAAAATTATATTTTGTATATAATCATAATCAATTTATACAGACTTATCATTTTTACAATTTCAGAATGTGAGACTTACATAGATTGTTTTATTATATACAACAGGTGCATTTTTACATGCCAATTTTCTGTAATTGGATAAAAATCTGCAGTCTAGTCATCAACATCCACGTATTTTTTTAAGAAGAAAACAATGGTCATTAATAATTATATTTTATTTGTAGTAATATAATTTGAGACAATAAATAAGAGGAACAACGAAAGTCAACAATACGCATAAGAGATAATTGCAGTAAAAAATAAGTTGATAAAAGAAGCTTCGAGCAAATTAAGCGTTACGAAAATACATATAAAGATAAAATCAAGCGTCAGCAAGCAATAATTTGAATAAGTCTAATGACGATATAAAGACAAAGATAAACAAACGCGAAACGCAGTTTTATTTACCTGTATAATAATAATAATAAGAATGATATATTTGTTTGTACTTTGGAAGACTATTTTCGTGAGGTAGATAGACATGAGGTAGATAGGAAGAAAATGACAGGGACGTCGCCCTACGTGTGAAGGCAACTATGTGCAAAACGCTTTGATGATGCGCGCCCCGCTCCGAAACGGTGGGGTAAAACGCGGCGGTCTATTCCATTCCCCACCGCTCGTCCTTTGCCAAGATCAAGAATAAAAAAAAGAAAGGAAAAGCGCCCACGAATCGTCCGACGCCCCGTGCGTAGACGCACGCGCACGCACACGTATCCTGCAATCCTTAGCCCGTCCCCCGATCCTACCCGACTTATGATAAACCGTGTATTATCGACGCGTGGACCTGCCTCGTCCGAAACCTTTTCATTCTCGATGCTTGGAAGGATATTTAAACTCGTAAGCTGAGAATGAATAACACAAACGTATTCGAACATAGAATGCTACGAAATACTGTGAAACGTCGTATATTTAATGTAATAATGATTCATTGCGTTAAATGTTAAAGAGGAAATGTGCCTTAAATGTTGCTAATTCATTTTTTAAATAAAGGAAATCATTATTACACTGCGGGTTTTTATGCAAAATAGAATGTTTAGCATAGAAGACTAAAGAGAATTTATATGTGCTTTATTCTTACTCATTAAATATCGTATCGTGCACAATACTTCTGACGTTTTTTATAATTTTGCATTTGAAACCAGTGTTCAAAATTCAGCATATTTATGTTTCTTATAAATGCATCAAAATTCGCAGTCTACTTATTATACATTTATTGTAACACGTTATAAAGGAAATCGATTCGATATAAAAATGTTTAAAATGTTACTGATTCATTTTTCAAATCAACATCGAATTAAAACGGTATCTGACCTGGCTATGAATTAAAATAGCAATATTATGTTTGACATTTTGCAAATAGGCAATTATTCTCGTTTTGAAGTTATATTAATCTGAAGTTAACATGTATTTTATAATTCGACTGGGGATTTTATACAATTCTAAGAAAAACAAATAAGCAGAAATTATATAAATGCAACATGTAATGTATAAATGCGGTGACCATCCGTTCTGTATTTCCGGGGACAGTTCTGTATTTCAGCAGTATGTCTCCGAAATGTTAATAAACACAACTGCAAATGTTCTGTATTTATTTTTTAGTCCCGTACTTGCATATTAAGGATGTAAGTATTGGCTTATAGTATTAAGTAAG
>NW_017133727.1:1221948-1231612 GCF_001652005.2 Ceratina calcarata | reverse complement strand
TCCGACGTCTGATTTCTTTTTAAAAAATGCGTTTCTAAAGTACATAAACTTTTGGGATTGACTGTACAGCCAATACATCCTTAATTAAAGTACCCGAACAAGTCTACTCGTGACTCTGAAAAATTGAAACGGGTACGAAAAAACATCTAATCCAATCATAGGGAACTCGACATCATTCGCACGTTCTTATACGAGGTCGCCGGTTCAGAATAGGTTAAGGCTGGGTTAAACCTGCACGCGCGTGTCTCTCGATGAGGCAGCCGCAATGGTCGCCGGTGGTGCAATACCGCGTCGTCGTATCGCGTCGCGGTGGAAACCGCCCGCCGCTGCCTCCACGTGTACTCACCGCATTTTTTTCTACCGATCACCGACCTCGTGCAACTCGCCGCGCAGTAAGGACGTTGCGTTACATCACGGACCGCGGTCACATATCGCCTCTCCTGAGCAATTCTCTCTTCTCTCTTTCTCTTTTTTTCTCGACGATGACATTCTGTTCGAACATGGTACTTTCCGCCTAATTTTGCGAAGCTTACGGAACGGGGGAAAAGCCTCTGATCGATCGCGGAAAACGACGCTTACCGAATGACCGGACCAAAGTTCGCGGCCAAGAAAACCATCGATTTTCGAATCAGTGAATTCTTGTTTTTTTTTTTTAAATAGGAAGGAAGGAAGGAAGCTTTTACCTCTTGTCGGATAAAATAAGTTTTCTCTCGATACTTAATGATATTAATCGAATGATACAAGATTAAAGAAAAAGTATTGAAAAATGTGGTTTCTGATAATATAAATTTGATGAGACTTAAGTAGAATCATGCATTTTGAAACAAGCAAAAGAAAATAAAGGAAATACGAGCCAGTCCGCGTGTACGCTACATTATATTGTTAGCAATACAGTTATCTGTCAAATCGTCGAGTCTGTCAAATATCCCATGATCGTGAACTTGCTCGTGCTTAAATTGCTTACATACGTATGCATGACGTCAAGACGTCAAAATCACTCACCTGCGAGGCTCCCGTTAAACCCTCCTTTCGTTGCCAAAAAATCCAACGTTCATTCTCCTTCGTCAGTAAACAATAGAATCGACGAAACTAATTAGGTGTAAATGAAAACCGATCAACAGAACAAGATTGCGTGCGTTTCCCTTTAACGCATCATGCGTACGTTCGACACTTCTCACAACCGAACGCCGAAGAGGAACTAAAAACTCGAAAACCAAAGGACCCGCCTCAGGACACGGCCAATCGTACTGTGCAATGTTTACCGCCTGGCCATGCCGAGCGTCTACGGAAATCATCGATCACGGCCGAAGCAACGCGCTCGACCCTGTCCCACCACTTCTGTTGCCCCCACCGTTGAAGCGACGGCGGCGACCTACAATTTAGGGCGACTAAGTGCTTTTCGCAGCACGTGGAGGCAGTCGTCGGGGGTTTCAGCCAACCCCGGCCGGCACAAGCGTGACGAGCACCACCCGACAGACGGAGACGTGGATACCCGATCCCCGGGTCTATAGGGACGCGTTCACAATTTTACACACGCGTACTACGTGACGCCACGACGCGTTGCGATAAGCTTCGTTAATCACGGATACGTTATCAGGGGCCGCGCAATATCAAAATACGAATTCGAGTTGAAGCTTATCTTCTCTTCATTCTCTACGTCAAGTTTACTCGCGGGGTTCTTATTATTAAGGAATCGATTACACCATATCTCAAGATTAATAAATAGATTGCGGATTTTATGAATTTATAGAACAATGATGTACAGAAAGTATTAAAAAATTCATTCAATGTCCAAGGACACAAAAAATATCAAGAGCGAAATGGATATTATGATTTTTAAAATACAAAAGAAATTCCCATTTAAGTTTCATTTTCTACATTGATATTCCAAATGATTTACTTAGCATAATGATCTACAGTCTATAAATAAATGACAAATATAGATAAGAATTTCTATATAATTTTATATTCTTTTGTTCTTTTATAATCAATTTGTACCTGAATCTACAAGTCTGTCGTAAACTTGCAACTGAGAGAATAATATTATCGATGCCTATTTTTAAAACCATACAAGTGTATGCTTCATTCTTTACCTTAAGTTTAATTGCAGTGTTTTTGTTAAGAAATCGAATTGAACTCGTTTTAAGATTATTAAATGACAAGTATTTAGATATGCATAATTTCTATGCAATTTCCTGTTTTCTTGTCCTTTTATAATTTGTATTTTAATCAACAAGTCTGTCGTAAAAAGGCAAATACTACTGGAGGCCGCGTCTCAAGCGTTAAAGATGTAGAGGAGGTAGAAATATTTAGGTACAGGCTATCTCACTCTCACTACACAGTATTGGCTACTGAATACACCGACACTATCCCTTACTTGTCAGTAAGCGATTTAAAAGAATCATTTTGAAGGAGGTTCAATTCCGACTTGCGAGAATAAGACAGCATGTAATAAATAAACTATATCTCTCACTTATTACGTTTTCATATTTCCAAGACACATTAACGTATATTTGAAAGAATAATGAGATAATGTCATCCATGCTTACTTTTTTAAAATCATACAGTACCTATGTAAAATACATACGAATGTATCGAAAACAAATGTTCGCACGTACGTCAGATCTGTACAAGCGCAAAATATTGGCACGTAACGAAAAGGAGCGTTCATCAATGTCGAAGAAAAGGCAGTCTATATAATATATGTGTATATATATATATACGTGTACATAGCTACGCCCAACATCAGAATCTGTGAGGGGTTAAATCCGGTCGATACGAATGTGTTTGTGTATCTGCGATCGCCGCGTGGTACTTTCTCTTTCTTCCTTCCAACTTTCGTCATTACTCACTGCGTACTTTCTTTGTCTATTTGTTAGCTTATTGCTACCTCGATGTTTTCACTACACACATACAGTTTATGGTTATTAATAAACATTTGTAATCGATACCTTTTTAGTTAACATTTATTTGTACAGTTTATCATTCTGCTCGAACCAGAAGTGTTCGACATAAGTAAAAATGAATTGGATAACGATTGTTAGTTGAACAATGAGATGTATCACTCGAGTGTACGTATTAGCGCGTAATTTCGTGGCGATCATGCTAGGAACAAGTGTCTTACGCCGTAACGATATTACTTTCGAACGGAGGAGAGCAATGACCCAGTGCGCGTGGTGCACGTGTGCCGGGTAGAAACCTCGACGACCGCCTCTGAACGGGGCATTGGACGCCGCGTGCGGCACGGCGACAGGGCTACGTTAACATTATCCGTGTGGTGGTGTTCCCGAGGCTGTGCTCGTGTCGTATCGAACACGGCACTGACGGTAGCAACGACATCGGTACTATCGGTAGCCACATCAACAGTATTCAAATCAGGGAACACGATCTTCTTATAAAAAATCAAAATAAAATCGACTTTTCACTTATGTAAAATGAACTATTAAAAAATATAACATAAAATACATTTTTAATTTGTTGTATAGACGATTTGTGCATTAATTTAAACTTATTTATAAATAAAATTTTTTATAGCTAATACAATTCTTGTCTCTATTTCCTGACAAAATTTATAGTACTCCGTTCTACTTATATTGCGGCAGCAGCTCCACGCGAGTCAAATGGTATTGGCCGACGTACCCTAAAACGCGTCTTTTATCGCGGTATTGTAACGCCTACGAAATTGGACGTTAGAGCAAGTTGTGTAAACACCGCACATTTCTGAAAATGGTTATTTATTTAATTATTTAATATGATCGCAACTATACATATGTACAAATATGGTAGAATCAGAGCTTCGAGTCTCTTTTGCTTAATTGCAATTACAATTGCGATCGTATTAAATAATTAAAGAAATAACCATTTTCAGAAATGTGCAGTGTTTGTCGTCGACAGAATGGAACGTAGAAATTTCTTTGACTTTGAAGCACCTTCCCCTTCTCTTTTTCATAATGCGATTGGTCATTGTTAAACCTGCTTATTATATATAACGCGTATATTTGCTTAATATACGTATGCATTATTTATACTGTAAAATTTTTAGGACATTACGTATCCCATGAATTAGGAATCGAAATTTGGTAGTATAGCAATCGAATTACATCGGCGAAGATAACAATTGAACAGACACTCGTGTGTACAAAATTATATAATACGTTAATTGGCGATCATTTTAAAATACATTTGAAGGATAAAATACAGGAACGTCGCAACACTTGAACACAGATAAGATTGTCGTTATGTCGTTTAGTATTTTAATGATTGTGTGCAACTAGTACAACAATTTTTCTTTCAATGTTAAACTTTCAATTATTTTTCATGTACATACATTTGTATAAATAAAATGCATATATCTTCTATTAGAACATCAATCATTATTCTATTGTAATGTAATTGTATTTTAAATCATTGTGGTGTCATTCAAATTGAATTTGAACGTTAGCGAAAATGATTGAATTTATAGATAATCGTATGTCGCATCGATTAGATATTATGTGTATAAAAATATATAAGAAACTTGAAACGCTGTTTGCGTAATGTACGATATTGTCGAGGCACGTGGGTCAACACGACTTGCGTGGCTCAAAACACACGCAGTGTCGGGGTCGCGGTGAGATCGACGTGGGTCCCGGTCCCGAGCTCGAGGATAAGTCGTTCGAAGGTAGAGCAGTAGCGATGGGATGGAGTATCTCCTGAACAAATCCAAACTTCTGTTTGAACGATCGAATATTATATACAGATATTTCATATAATGTACGTAAAACTTATTAAACAAGTAGAACTTACCTGTCCGAACTAGACTGCCTGATGTTCCAATAGAATCAGTTAATAAAATATAAGTATGCTTCTAAAAATTCTATGCTTTTTTGAGTTGTGGTATCGTCATCATATTTGATTCTTATGATTACTTGAGGTTCAATGTTTGTTTATTATATGAAGTTATACGTGTCTTATGTCACAAACATTCAGACACATTAAAAGAAGCTTATAAATATAGTAAAACGTCGATTATTATCCGGACGCTGGTTTTTCGAAACACTTCTTATCTGCATAGAAAATGAATCACCTGACCGAGAAAATCGAATTCTTTGTCTTCAATATCAATTACCATAAACTCGATATAAAAATGTGCATGCAAACGGTTTACATATAAAATCTAGATTGTCCCTGATTTGGTACCGCTTGTGCTTAAATAATATACTTCATTAGATAAATACAATAGCGTCTGCGTATTTTCAGCAGATAAACGTATGATGCGTCAATCGCTAGAATATCTGAAAAGCGTAAGACTGTTTATATACAAATGATAAGCAACATCATATTACGTTGTACAGAGAAAAGAACATTACTTCCAACAAATCTTATGAAAGAACTATGGTTCACCTAATAATACATATTGTAAGATTAAACGTTTATTCAAGTTTGAATAAAGGTTTCGCACGAGGAATAAATAAATTGTAAGACACAAAGGCAGATAGATATGTAGACAAAAGTTTATTTAATACAGCGCGGCTCATTTAAGTACTATCGCTTTCGATACTAGGACGTTCGAACTCCGAACTTCACGTCGTAACGTGGGTCCGTCCTCAAGCAAAATCGTTGATCTCAGGCCCATGGGGGAGGGTCTGCGTTTTAAGCACCCCCATTTGCTGTTCATGTGATCGGCGAATATTTTCCCGATGCGCACTTTCCCAGGGAAAGTCAGGCACCCCGTTGATACCTCAACAAGCGTTCGGGCTTAGGTGCCTAGCATCTGGAACTCGTCACCTAACGTCTCCGCTTGAGATAAGGGGTCGTAAACATATTCAAGGGTGTTATACCCTTGGATTTTCTTACAAAATGGGCGTTAAAAGAACGTGATGCTGAAAAACTCTGTAGTTTATTCGTCAAGTTGTCGTTAGGACGTCTACACGAAGAATGGCTCTTAGGTCACACGTTTTAGCTGTCCTAGGACCTCCCCCATCGCTAGTATGACCTTCGCGCTGTCTATTAGCGAGACAACTTGACGAATTGTACATACATACATTTTTAGTATATGTATGGCGCCTTGTTCCCAAGTCTGTGTACTCCTAACATAAGAAGCCTGCATCGATGGGCGCGGTCGCCCTCCCCCTTACTTCGTATTTTCTAATTTTCTTACAACATTGTTACAGGAATTCTTTCATGTGCATTAAAATAGCAGAATATTTATCCTTCATATCCCCAACAGTAAGAGTTGTGATTAATCTGGGAGTACATATACATATGTACGACTAGCCCATGTATTATCTTAATACCTAGCGAAACTAAACTAAAGATTACTAAATATTGCATTGCAATAGGCAAAATATGAAAGAGGAATAGATTATTTATAAACGTTTGTTTTCGAAAGAATATGCAACTTGAAAGCATCTAAAAATGTTTCATTTCTAAATTATTTATATACTTTTTGCGTAAGAAACATACACATTTAGAGATTATTTAACTTCTATTTGATTTATGACATGCATCATTTTCATCTTTTTAAATCGATTAAAGAGTTTATCTCAATTAGTTCAGACAATTGATGTTGTACTGTACTCATTCTGGTACTGAAAATCAGGTAGTGCCTTCAGCACATTAAAGAGAATTGTTAAAAGTCCCTTCGAGATGGATTTAAAATATGTGAAACAATATTTGGACATCGAAGTTGATTCGAACTCAGGATGTGGGCGGGTATATTGAACTTGATTCCATCCGTATGAAAAGGAGTCGAATATGTATTTCGGTGGTGGGGACATGAACCTGGTAGAAATTTCGATCGAGTGGAAAGGAGCGTGGTGGAGCGAGGGCTGAGGTAACAAGCGATCAACTCTAGAGCGATGCTGTACCTTGACCAATCTTAACGCGACTTGTTTTAAGCTGTGCCAGCATCGACTGTGTAGAAACGACTCGAAATGTGATCGTGCCGAAATCGAAATGGCAAAGAGAAAACAGTACACGTATACCTGTGTGTACGCAACCTAGATCAACCCTTTTTTTCTTTGCCCGACACTGTCCTCTCTCAGTCTTACGAGCTACAAACATAATTACAAACAAAACACTCATTCTATATTGTGAATGTAATATAATGTTCCGAAATATTTATTCTCTGAATTAAATAATATTTATCGTACATATAGTACAATTATAAAATTGATTTTATTAAAACTTTTAATAAGAGTTGTAGAAGAAACATTTCAAGCATACAGTTCCTCTTTTTTGACTGGTATGTACGTTTATAATGGTTAAATAACAAGCTTTTTAGTATGTATAATTAATAACAATTGTTGGAATAAGTATGAATAATTCTATCGTCAACTGTGGAACTGTACTTTAAAGTATTTATTGTAGATGATGCACGTCTAACTTGTATTCGAATCTGACAATATGAGATAAAAAGAAGTCGAAGGAGGTCAAATCAACGTGAACACGTTGAGTAGAAAGTAGAAAGTATACATACATATTTCTAAGGTCAATGACTTGGTACCACGTGTAGCAATGTACATATGTATGCCATCGACACCAGCTGCACTATACGCATGCATAGTGTAATACATTTTCAAGGCCGTACGTATGGCTACAAATATGGCATTGTCTAGCTTTCTCTTCCGTATTTATTTCTCTCTCTCTCACCCTGACATTACGTAATCTAGGCAGAAGTACTGCACGCGTCCTCGTTAGCGCAAATCTAATAATTTATTTTGATTTTAACGAGGAAAACTACTATGAAATAAAAATAAAAAAGCTTTGTCTGCTATTTTATTGGGTGTATTTTATTACTTTTACTTATAACTAACGTTTACTGTTATAATACACGTATGTATGTATAAATATTTGGATTTACGTACATATGTACACAAATTAAGGAATTTGAAAAACTATAATGTAATTCTAACGATTATCTATATTTATGAACTTAACCCGACAAACTATGATTCATTTGAGAAGTCATTCTAAAAAAAACTTATAAGAAAGATTGAGATATCATAATTAACGAAATTATAGCAAGATTTTTATTTTAAAACAAATTAGGGTATGGGACACTAGATGTCATCTTCGTACAGATGTTTGCAGCAACAGCAACTACTATTTTATCGACGTATTTAAATAAAGAAATATCGGTACGATTTTTCGGTCATGATAAATTAAAATGACATCGTTATAATTTTCTTTTGAACAAAATTGCTTTGAAATATTTCAATAATAAATTATATAGATTTATAATTATTAACGTTCATAGCATAAAAATGAGTGACGACTATTTCCATGCTCTCAGTTTTATTATTTAAACATCGACAAATTACTTTTACAATATTAAATACATAATTATTGACCATCCTATTAAGTAACTCTCAGAATATATGATTTGAGAATAAATATTTAATCGTTAACCATCATTTTCCACTAATACGTTCATCGTAATCGTGGCAACATTTTGATCGTCTTGTGAGAAAGTAGCTACGACTTTATAATCTCCAGCCGACATGTCTTTGAACCAGTCACGCACGTCGCAGTCTTTTACTGACTGTTCACCCTATTGATCAAATTTTCACATTAACACTTGATCAATTCACTGTTTTATGTATATCCATATTAAACTTTTATATTGTGTTTTATTTCCACAATTTGTATTGTATATGCATTAATAATGTTGTATGTGAATTCATACGAGGGCTGAATTAGTGCTATTAATACGATTATTGTAATGTATAGTAAACATCTATACAGAGTAGGACAGTAACTTTGTTCATCTCGAATATCACTGAAAATTTGTGTCATCGAGAAAAATGTTTTAAACAAACGTTATAGGGTTTAAAAGGGACAGCTAACATTGCCAAGGCCTTGGATCACGGTCGTTAAGATTCATTATAATTAATTTTTTATTTTTAAATAGGAACCTCCATTTTTTATAACAGATTTCGACTGTACGTTTAGTTTCAGTGATATTTAAGGTGGACAAAGTTATTGCCCCATCCTGTATGTACATGGTCTCTTACTTCGAGAATGGAACATTGATCATCTTCAGGATCCGGGCCATCGATCGACGCGCAAAGATTGTAGTTCTCAATGTCTTTGATCGGTTTTTTTAACTTTTGATTCATTTGCTGGACCTGAGCTTCACCTTCGTAGACTTTGATGTCAAGCTAAAGTTAAAATTATTATTTGCGCATTCATTACAAAATTAAATAAAGTAGAATTAATACTACATTATATGATAGTAAATTGTTATTAAAATATCCATAGCTTTGATTATTAGATACGATATTAATTAATACTTAATTTAGTTTAAACTGATACCTCGAATACACCTGGACAGTCCCTTTTAATACTGATCGTTGAACTAATAAGATTATTTGCGAGATCATGATCCCATGCACCTACTATATCGTTACCGGGAATATCAACGTCGAAGCTGTTGACAGTGATTTTGTTATCAGCCTAAGAAATTGAAAAAAATGTGTCAAGTGTATAATATACAGAATGTTTCATACGTAATGGATAATCTTGAAAACGGAAAAAAATCTCGAAAACCGAAGGTGAAATTGTGGTATTTTAAAGTCATTACTAGACTGCAGATTTTTATGCAAAATAAAACATTTATGATAACAGTTTAAAAACTATGTTTTAGAGAACCATTTATTTCATCATTTAAATATCTAAATAT
>NW_017133727.1:1216952-1220485 GCF_001652005.2 Ceratina calcarata | reverse complement strand
AGATTTCGACTGTACGTTTAGTTTCAGTGATATTTAAGGTGGACAAAGTTATTGCCCCATCCTGTATGTACATGGTCTCTTACTTCGAGAATGGAACATTGATCATCTTCAGGATCCGGGCCATCGATCGACGCGCAAAGATTGTAGTTCTCAATGTCTTTGATCGGTTTTTTTAACTTTTGATTCATTTGCTGGACCTGAGCTTCACCTTCGTAGACTTTGATGTCAAGCTAAAGTTAAAATTATTATTTGCGCATTCATTACAAAATTAAATAAAGTAGAATTAATACTACATTATATGATAGTAAATTGTTATTAAAATATCCATAGCTTTAATTATTAGATACGATATTAATTAATACTTAATTTAGTTTAAACTGATACCTCGAATACACCTGGACAGTCCCTTTTAATACTGATCGTTGAACTAATAAGATTATTTGCGAGATCATGATCCCATGCACCTACTATATCGTTACCGGGAATATCAACGTCGAAGCTGTTGACAGTGATTTTGTTATCAGCCTAAGAAATTGAAAAAAATGTGTCAAGTGTATAATATACAGAATGTTTCATACGTAATGGATAATCTTGAAAACGGAAAAAAATCTCGAAAACCGAAGGTGAAATTGTGGTATTTTAAAGTCATTACTAGACTGCAGATTTTTATGCAAAATAAAACATTTATGATAACAGTTTAAAAACTATGTTTTAGAGAACCATTTATTTCATCATTTAAATATCTAAATATGCATTCAGCTTTCGATATCTTGAATAATTTTATATATTCCATGTAGCATTTTCAATTTCTGCATATTTTATTTTGTTATAAATGCATAGAACCCGCAGTCTAGTCATGACTTGGTCTATCACTAGTTCGAAGATGAACTTTCATTTACGGCACGCTCCGTATAATAAGGAGCTTATTGATTCTTAAAGAATGCAATTTATATTAATATTTTTGGATATGTAAATAAAAACTTACCTTCGCTCGCATCCACAAAGCAACGCATAAAATAGTTACGAATATCAATTTAGGAATTGACTGCATAATGATTTGTAATACAGAAAATCGTTTAACAAAATTTCAGTGTTCTCTGAAAATAAGACTAAGAAACAGGGGAGAGGACCCGTATTTAAAGCCACGGAATGGTTTCCCTGTGTTCCCATTTTTGCTGCGATTGGTTGGCTCGAAAAAATAAATGCGACAATTACGTTTTATAATTAGTTTACTGGTACAGTCGGTGGACGGTTGCATGACTGATATGTATATATACTGATTACTATGACTGATTATTATATAATTATGGGAATTCAAGGTACCTACACGCAGAAAATTGTCCACGATATGCTATAAACCGATAAAACGACTTGATATCAATTTCCTTGTTTTTTATTTAATGAATTTATCAGGAACAATCGGTAGGATGTTACGTTATGGCTAATAACTCAGTATCATGCTTCTCCGATCTGAGATTAAGGGGGATCTTTAGTTGTAATAAAATAATAAGTATCAGAGAGTCGATCATGAAACGTGCATTTATATAAGCTAATTTAAGCTGTATTATCTTGGCTCAATACAAATATATACGGGATAAGTTGATGACAATAATAATGTAGTCATATAAAATAATTGACGATACCATCGTGTTATAGGAATTTTATATTTAATTAATCTTATTTTATTAACGCGTTCTTATGTTCACTTTAATGGACATTAACTCTCGTTAATATTCGGCTACATTCCAAAATGGAATATTTTTAATATTGGTACAAATTCTTAGGACATGTCGTCTACATGTCTTACAATTCTTACTTTTGCATACTTTTTATTGAGGATGAAATCAACCAGTCGAATATCGTCGATTCATCTAATACATACGCGACAGGCGTGTTACATTTAATTCGTATACGTGCACGCCACACGACCACACATGGTTTATTGTGGCACAAATGTACATCAACTGTATCTTACAAACAATTTAATTCGGTTATGATATAAAACCTGTAAAGAATAATGTTGCATGGTCTCGCGTTGCGTCGACTTCACGGTGGTTCGTTCGAGCGAAAGCGGGCATAATCAAACATATAGATGCCGGTGTAGGCTACGAACGTTGTTTTGCGTTGGCTGAAAACGGGGGTGTGACAGTCCTCGTGGTCACAAAGTACACAAAAATCTTCGATCCAACCGTCAGAAATGAAACCAAGCGTCGCGTAACGTTTACCCCTCAGCTGTTCAATGAACCGACTGTTCGAAAAATTTTCAATAACGTACATTCTGATCAGGAGTGTTTATTTCCTTTCGCTCGTGTCCTCGTTCCCAACAATACAACTGAAACCGTGTGCATTATTATATATCATCACACGAATCAAGGGAACCGCGAACAATTTTGCGCCACATTTCGATGTAATGGGATTGTTAAACATCGCGTGAAAAGGAATCAAGGAAGCTGCTTGTAGGTTATACGCGAGTGTTGAAAACGGTGACGACAAACGAGCAAGTATTTTTTAATGCAAACCCTATGCATTGGCTTCAAGCGACGAACATACGCGAAGAGATCCCGATGAATCAATTAAATCAAAGTAATTTCGTTACCATTATCGAGACCGTGAATCCTGGCACAGAGACAACTTCGTCGACTTGTTCCACTCCTCCACCTTCGTATCATAACATTAACTTCCCTCTGGGTCATCCATCTACCTTGACAAATGACCGTGGTGCACCTCCTCCTTATGAAGAAGCCATTGACCCCAATGGTAAATAAGAACATAAATAATTCATATTCGTAGATTGTAAGAAACATTTGTTTCGATAGTACAGAGATATAGATATTTTTTTAATATCTGAAGCAGATGTAAGTGCTACGATTACCATGCATGATCAGTCTGTTTGTTCAAGCACACTTGAACATCTGAGTTATAAATTTGTACAAGCATTTAAATTGTTTAAGCAGGTTAAAGATTGATTGAATTCCAATTATGCATGCTTGTACAAGCAAAATGGAATGTATAACCAGTTGCTTGAAGATTTTATTCAAGCCTACCAAAATCACCCATGTGTGTGGCATTAGACCTAAAGATTATTATAATCAGATGAAACAGGATGCAACATATCATATATTATTAAAAAATAGATTAATTGAATCCGACGATGCTAAGGATTCACTTATGTAAAAGATAAATGACTTTAGAACTAATTGTAAAAGAATTGTAGAATTAAAATTATAGATTTCTTCTTTTGCATCATTGTACAAGAAAATTGATCATACATGCTTGTTAAGCTTTTAGTTACGTCTGTAGCCATCTTAAGTTTATATAAATGAGTTTTATAATAACTTCACAAGAATAGTGTTTATTTACGTGTAAACAGTTCTTTGAAAATGTATTTACTTTTCAGCTCCACCTCCATCGTATGATTCATTGTTTGGTCGTATGAGGGAAGCTCATAAAGTTTCCAAAGGAGTGTTTGATTTTTTGAAAAATATTGTAATCCTACTTTTAGGCACCAGTAAGTAAAAATAATATAAATTTCT
>NW_017133727.1:1214479-1216255 GCF_001652005.2 Ceratina calcarata | reverse complement strand
TTTAATATAGAGCTGCTAATTTTATGCTTTCGATTCCAGTTGGATGTACTATTATGTTAGGAATAACGATAGTGATTCCTATATGCATGGTAGTCATCGGTGGACTTTATCTGTACGATTGCCCTCAAGGAGAATACATTCCCGTCTATTTATTAGTAGGCGGCGGTTTTGGCGTTTTCAAACAATTGTTACATTTGTCTGCGAGAGTGCGCCAAGGCCAGGTTGAACGAGACGAAGAGAGAATACGGCAATCTCCTACCCAAACGTTAATCAATTGCTTTATCATTGGTTGGTTCATAATAGGTCGGTACTATTATCAACGCCCTAATCGAATATTTTTACTAGAATTACAGGAGAAACCGAAAATGTCGAGAAATCGTTCCGAGTCCGATACTTCCGGGTTCTCACACGTCTCTAATTTTTGCCTAGTTACATGTTTTATGTCTGCCCACAGGCTCGATGTGGGTGTACAAAGAATACGAACCGAATTACGACCCAGCTCTTGGCAAATATTGCAATAAAACATTGTACTTGTTCGCCTTCTGGCTGATCACCAGCACTTACATATTCTTGGGCGTGATAATGTTGTTCTGCAGTATCTCGTGTTTAGCGAGCGTTGCGTTCCAAGGATCACCGATTTAATGGTGAAACCGGTCTCATTTCGAAGAGAAGAACAGTTATTGAAATCTGTATCATTCTGGGAACAAACCGATGAGCGTCGAGAGAAAGGGGAAAAAATGAACAAATACTCTGTGAATGTATGAAAATCACGTCACCAAAAACAGGGCACAAAATTCGTCCACGCTTTACGTACCTGAGATGCTTAAAGAAGGACAACAATCTACTATGAATGAGTAGGTGTCGTACGTTCAAACGCACGTAAAATGCGCTCGAGTTTCGTAAGAAAAAGAAAACTAATGTTTACGCTTATGTGATCGTTCGTGGCGATGTGATCCTCGCTTATTTTCAAGCATACTCGATTATGTTTCATCGTCTCGGTAAAATTAAAGCGAAATCCTTCATTGATTCCATCTGTTGGAACACTGTACGTGACGAAAGGAAAAAAGAACGGATCAGTGTAAAACGAGAAGAGGTTGAACGCGCGTACATTCTATTCAGGGCTGTGGATACTTCGCAATGCGTGATTGCGAATTTTCTTTTGATATTGTGCCAAGAAATCGCAGAGGTGTAGATCGCAATATTTTGCTAAACGAAGCGCTGGACGCGCGCGTGTCGACGCCCACATGAATACTGTTGACTATAAAAAGAAAGAGGAAAACGAGGAGAAAGAAGAAACGTTCTAGCGCGAGGGTGTGTCATCGAATATTTGTGATAAGGGAAATTTGACCGTCGTTAACACACCATCAGGGGTATCTAATTAAAAAGCAGCTGTTAAACAGTTCTTTTACAAGTGACACATTCACTTGTATAAAATAGCTTATTGTTGAAAGACTGCGGATACTTCGCAAGAACACAATTTTTTTAATTCCGTTGCCCTCTCCTCCGTCCTTTCGAGACCTTTCGATCTCCATTGAGCCTTTATGTCAATGTAGTCGGATAATCGTTTTATAAAGACTCATTTCAAGACTAAAAAGTATAAGCTGTATTATGTAAAGAAAGACACTTCGTACACACATGTACATTAAACACATGCTTCTTATAGTATTCCGTGTTCGCACCAAGTCGAATACCAGTATTTATTAGCATCTTTAGAAGATACCATTTTTAAACGAAATCTTGTATTTGATTGATATCTAGCAATAGTGGATGCAGAGA